>NW_021145845.1:47953-50000 GCF_002837175.3 Physeter macrocephalus | reverse complement strand
GGCCACCCATTTCTGCCACGTCTGTTGGCACTGCTTCTAGAAGCAGTTCCTGAGTCAGAATGAAGGTCAGGTAGAGATGATTTGAATCCTTTCCAGTTCATAAAACTCGATAGTGAAATCCGGAATTTGATCATTGGTTCTCACCTGGACCACCAAACGGAGAGGCCATGTGGGGTCATGGAGGGGAGGAGCTGGCCCTGGGGACAGATGGAGGATTTGAAAAAGCCCAGATAGACTTGTCCTCCTGTTGAGAACCAAATGAAGCCCCTCTGGGTTGTTGCCATTATTTTATAGCTATGATAAATATTCCTCTAGCTGAATCTTTATAAACATCCTTAATTTTTTTTTTCAATTTTTTGGCCACCCCGAGCAGCATGTGGTATCTTAGTTCCCTGACCAGGGATCGAACCCATGCCCCTTGCAATGGTAGCACAGAGCCTTAACCCCTGGACCACCAGGGAAGTCCTTAAACATCCTTAACTATTGACATAGCCAATATTGCTGTTGGTGTCAGAGGGAATTACGTTGTAGGGTATTTTTGTACGTGTTGTGCAGTACCCTGCAGATAGGGGAAACCAATTTACACCCCCATCGAGGTGTCTGGTGGTTCCCATTTCCTGCATCCTCCTCCCAACACTGGGACTTAGGCCTTGAGTCATTTATCGATTCGAGGTGGAATATCCTCATTGTAGTAATTCATTATTTTGTTTGTTTAATTTTTTTATTTTATATTGGAGCATGGTTGATTAACAATGTTATGTTAGTTTCAAGTGTACAGCAAAGTGATTCAGTTATACATATACATGTATCTATTCTTTTTCAAATTCTTTTCCCATTTAGGTTGTTACATAATATTGAGGAGAGTTCCCTGTGCTATACACTACGTACTGATAGATTATCCTTTTTTTTTTTTTTTTTTCTGTGGTATGTGGGCCTCCCTCTGCTGCGGCCTCTCCCGTTGCGGAGCACAGGCTCCGGACGCGCAGGCTCAGCGGCCATGGCTCACGGGCCCAGCCGCTCCGCGGCATGTGGGATCCTCCCAGACCGGGGCGCGAACCCGGTTCCCCTGCATCGGCAGACGGACGCGCAACCACCGCGCCACCAGGGAAGCCCTAGGTTATCCATTTTAAATATAGCAGTGTGTACATGTCAATCCCAAACTCCCTAGTAGTAATTCATTGTTGACCAGAGATATTGCCAATTCATATCCCTTGTCCATTTTTCCATTGGGAAGTGGTCTTTTATTGGTTTCTGAAAACATTTTACATATGGGCTTATTAATGTTTTTTACATACTTGTTTATAAAAGCTTTCCTATATATAATTTGTCATATGTTACACAAATTTCTTCTGGTTTCTTGTTTGTTCTTAACATTATTTATGATCCTTTTGACATACTTTTCCCTTATTCTTTTTTTTTTTAATTTTTATTGGAGTATAGTCGATTTACAGTGTTGTGCTATTTTCTGCTGTACAGCAAAGTGAATCAGTTATACATACACATATATCCACTTTTTCTTTATTCTTGAACTTCCATATTTTTGGTCAACCTTTTCCCTGATGGTTTCTACTCCTGGTGATGAACTTACAAACTTGAGCTGGGGAAGGCCTTTATGTGAATATTCACCTCTGTTTTCTTCTCGTTCTCCATGTTTCTTTTTTTTTAATATTAAATACCAGGTAAACTAAAGAGTTTAATTTCCATGTATGGTGAAAGGAAAGGCTCTAGAGAAATTTTTACTTTTATTTTTAAATTATTTATTTATTTATTTAATATTTAGGTGCTCCAGTGTTCGATGCATTTTTATTTAATTATTTATTTATTTATTGGCTGCACCCCACAGCATGCAGGATCCTAGTTCCCCAAGCAGCGATTGAACCCATGCCTCCTGCAATGGAAGCACGCATTCCTAACCATTAGACCACCAGGGAAGCCCAAATTTTTTTTTTTTTTTTTTTTTTTTTTTTTGCGGTACGCGGGCCTCTCACTGTTGTGGCCTCTCCCGTTGCGGAGCACAGGCTCTGGACGCACAGGCTCAGCGGCCATG
>NW_021145845.1:3857-47883 GCF_002837175.3 Physeter macrocephalus | reverse complement strand
CGCGGCATGTGGGATCTTCCCGGACCGGGGCACGAACCCGCGTCCCCTGAATCGGCAGGCAGACTCTCAACCACTGCGCCGCCAGGGAAGCCCTATTTGCTAGCTATTTTTAAAATTTCTCACTCAACAACTAGAGAGCCTCTATTTTTCCAGACTACCATCAAAGCATTTGTGAAAACTGATTTTCTTTTTCAATTGATGATCTACTCAACTATATGAAAAATATCAAATTCCAAAAAACATGAAATAATACCCAAAACTGTACAGGCCATTGCCTCTAATTAGAACGCAGTTGTTGTGTGCAGGTCTCAGCCTCTTGATAACCAGTGTTGTGGCTGGACCGGCCCCTGTGGTTCTTTTTATGATTGCAGGACAACCTGCGATAAGCTCAGGAAACTTTGAAAAAAAAAAATGTTTATTACCTACAGGACCTGGGAATTACAGGGCACACCTGGGTAAGAGAAACATTATGTAGCAACCTAAATGGGAAAAGAATTTGAGAAAGAATAGATACATGCGTAGTACATATAACTGAATCACTTTGCTGGACACCTGAAACTATCACACATTGTTAACCAAGTATGCTCCGATATAAAATAAAAAGTTTAACAAAAGAGAGAGAGCTTAGGGGTCTGCTTGTGGTTTTACTGGGGCTGAGGGTGAGGGCCTAGGTTTCATGGGCTCACTCTTTATTGGTGACTTTAAAACATACGAGCAGGAATTTAAAGCATGGGAAGAGAAAAAACAAGCAGCCCAGATGGTCAGTTATGGAAACCAACCAAGATGTCTAACTCAGTGCGGGGTGGTCGCCTGGCTCTTTACTTCGTCCCGTGGCTGGCAAGGTGTTTATTCGAGATGCCATCTTTTTTTTTTTTTTTTTTGGTTTTGGTTTATTTATTTGTTTATGGCTGCATTGGGTCTTCGTTTTTGCTGCACGTGGGCTTTCTCCAGTTGCAGCGAGCGGGGGCCACTCTTCGTTGCGGCACGCTGGCTTAGTTGCTCCGCGGCATGTGGGATCCTTCCGGACCAGGGCTCAAACCCGTGTCCCCTGCATTGGCAGGCGGACTCCCAACCACTGCGCCACCAGGGAAGTCCGAGATGCCATCTTTGAAGTAGGTGTGTCAGCAATCTAAGTCAGGCACCTGCATTATGAAAAAGAAAACAAAAAATCAACTGTCAGGGCTTACACTACACCACTAAAACTAGAAATTAATAGCCAAAGATTAAGTAACTCTCAGACACCGGAAACATACTAAGCCTTCTCCAGAATGGATACCTCTGCATGGGGGGAAGAGCCCAGATTTTTTTTTTTTTTAAACGATGTTTTGGGGTTTTTTCATAATTTATTTTATTTATTTATTTATTTATTTTTGGCTGTGTTGGGTCTTCGCTGCTAAGCACGGGCTTTCTCTAGTTGTGGCGAGCGGGGGCTACTCTTCTTTGCGGTGCACAGACTTCTCATTGTCTTGGCTTCTCTTGTTGCAGAGCACAGGCTCTAGAGCGCAGGCTCAGTTGCTCCACGGCATGTGGGATCTTCCCGGGCCAGGGCTCGAACCCGTGTCCCCTGCATTAGCAGGCGGGTTCTTAACCACTGCGCCACCAGGGAAGCCCAAGAGCTCACATTTTAAGGGGAAAGTCCTGACTGTAGGGTCAGACAAATCTAACAAAAAATGTAAGCTCTGTAAACATCAGTTTCCATGAGTAAAGTGGAGATTGCATATATGTGTCTTTAAGAGAAGCTGTTAGTTATATAGTAATGGAGTAGCTGTATTAGTCAGCTAGTGCTGTATAACAAAGCACCACAAACAAAACTTGAGACAACACACATTCGCAGTCCACAGTTCCCGTGGGCCAGGAGTCCAGGCCCTGCCCTGCCCTGCTTGGGCTGCAGTTATGGTGTCAGCAAGGCTGGGGTCTCACCCAGAGACCCCACTGGGGACCGATCCTATTCGAAGCTCTCGTGGTTGTTGGCAGAGTTCAGCTCCCTGTAGTTGCAGGACAGAGGGCCTTAGGTTCTCACGGGCTGTCTACCAGAGACCTCCCTCAGCCCCCTGCCACGTGGGTCACCCCAACATGGCCACGTGCTTCATCAGAGCCAGCAAGAGGAGTGGGCCAGATGGGCATTAAGACCTGATGTGACCACTGCCTCACTTGCTGGTGCCGTCCACACTCAGGGGAGGGGATGGCACCAGGGCATGACCACCAGGAGGCGGGTCACAGCGGCCACGTGAGAGCCTCCAGCTTTTTCTCATTAAGTGCACGTGAACCCCACCATTGAACTACTGGGGTCACTCCATCACGTGACAGGAACACAGATCGGTGGCTCTTTGGTGGCATGAAGGCAGTTGGAGTTGTTCACCTCTAGAGATGTTTCTGACGTCTCCCCCTCCTCCCACCTGAGGAGTCTCTCTGGACCAGGGTCTGTCCCCTTCGGTGCTGCTGGCCTTGGGGCTGGTTATTCTCGGGGGTGGGGGGAGGCGCCCTAGGCACTGGGGGGTGTGGAGCAGCCTCCCTGGCCCCACTCACTGGATGCCAGGAGCCCCCCAGTGTGACAGCCACAGCCGTCCCCAGACATGACCCAGTGTCCCCTGGGGGCAGGACCCCGCAGGTGCAAAGGCTCCAGGGCACACCGCTGGCACGGGAGGTTGGTGCTTTCCCCGACCCCCACTGGGGAGCGTCTGGGGATCCTGCCGACCTCACACCCTCACCAGCACCGTCCTCTCTTGCGTACACTGAAAGGTCTCGCGAGTGACAGCAGGTGTTTTCTCAAATGCCTGTTTCCCGTCGTGGATGTTTTCCGAAAGTGCGGTCTTCAGCGCCCAGCTCCTGACCTGTGGCGGACGCGCGCTGGCTTCCTTCTCTTTGTCCACTCGGACCCTTTCCTTCCTTCCATCATGGCCAGGAAACGTGGAGTGTGCGGATGTTTGCCCTGCATCCAACCTCAGTTAACAGGCCGGCGGGGTCCTCTCGACGCCACCTGGCGCCGTCACCGCACAGTTGCCAGCCGCCACTGGGCTGTGCAGGGTCTCTGTTGTTGAGAAGCATCTTCGTGAGCCGTCGCTGACGTGCTCTGCAGTCCATCTGTTTACAGTGGACAATTCAGGGCTTACGGTCCATTCACAGGTCACCCAGCCGTCACCTCTATGCAGTTCCAGAACATCCTCACCACTGTAAAAGAAGCCCATTAGCCCCAGCCCCCCAATTCCCCGCTTTCTGTCTCTGTAGATTTGCCTGTTCTGGACGTTTCATACACCAGCAGCCGCCCTCCAGCCACCGCGCTGAGGGCCTCGCATCCCTGGACAAGAATTCTGCCCCAGGAAGGCCAGCTGGGAGATGGCTGAGGGGGGAGGCCGGTCCCCAGACCCGCCAGGCCATCAGAGTCCCCTTCACTGCCTGCCTCGGGGGCCCGTCTGAGCGTCTAGCCGACGTGGAGGGTCGACATGCATGTCCCGCTGGGGACACTTGACCCCTTCAGCACTTTGCTGGAGAGTAGAGATGGAATCAGGTGGTCCCTGTTAAGCCCCGCAGCCCAGGAACCCCAGCCAAGTTGCTGGAAACTTCTCCCTCTGGCCAGGCACTGGGCTCTGGTTCTGATCTCTGATCCCCCAAGGTCCCTGGTTGGTCATGGTGCAGGGAGACAGCCTTGAGACGCCCGGCATCTGCTGGCCCTGCTGTCCTTCCACTGTCATCTGGCCCGTTTCCTGCTTTCTGCGAGCCCATCGCCCTGCCTGTTTCTCCAGCTCAGCGCGGGGGCCACCATGAGTTCCTCCGGGAACTCTGTCAAGTGAACGTACTCGTCTGTCAGTCCAGGCCCCCAAAACCACCCGGGAGCCACGCCAGTCTGTCACACAGTACACTCAGCCCTTAGGGTTAGCCCAGGGTGAGGGCATGTGGTTTCTTGTGGCTGCTAGGATGAATCACCAATACTCAGTGGCTTAAAACTACACGTGTTTGGGACTTCCCTGGCGGTCCCGTGGTTAAGACTCCGCGCTTCCACTGCAGGGGATGCAGGTTCGATCCCTCGTCCTGGAACTAAATCCCTGGTCCAGGAACTAAGCTTCCGGGCGCGGCCAAGAAAAAAAAAAAAACACCACACACCTTTATCATCTCACACTCCTGGAGGTCAAAATCCAGGCCTGGGCAGGGCTGGCTCCTCCAGAGGCTCCAGGGGGAGCATCGGTTCCCGCCTTTTCAAGCTTCTAGAGGTGCCGCATCCCTGGCTCGCGGCCCCTTCTTTCATCCTCACAGCCAGCAGCACAGCATGCTGGCCCCCTGGATACAGACAGCCCACCCCAGTGGTACCTCCGTAAACCCCAAAGAATCCTGGATACGTGGGTGAGCTTCCCCCTGGCTGGGGGTCCCAGGAGAGTGTGGAGACCATGAACAGCTGACTGGGAGGGCCTCGGGGGGCTGGGTGCCTATGACCTCCCCTCCGCAGACCAAAGCAAGCCCTCCAAGGGCACAGCATGCCTGGAAGCCATAAAGGCTGCTTCCAGAACAGCTGGAGGCCATGGCACTTCTGGGATATGTCCAGCTTCACGCCTTGGAGGGCCATGCTGCACCTGCTGGTCATCTTTTATGGGTCAATGGGCAGGGGCGACAACAATGTTTAGAAATTACTTAACACTAGTGGTGGGCTTTCTTTATTATTTTACTTTATTTTGAACAAGTTTTAGACTTACAGAAAAGTTGCGAAAATTGAACTTCGAGGTCCTGGATGCCCTCCACCCAGTTTCCCCTAAAGCTAACATCTTACATCACCAGGGAACAAGAATCAAAGCAAGGACACCCCAGGTTAGCGGTGTCCAGGGTGCTGGGGTCGGGGGTGATGGAGGGACAGGAAAGAGGGCCACCAGGGGGGAGCTGAGTCCACATCCCAAAGCCTGACATGGACCAGGGACCCTGCCCAGCTAAATGTCCCCCTCCTCCCCAGTTCTCTGGGCCCAGTCACCCCTCCAGATTCCAGCCCTGTTCTTTGAGATCAGCCTTGGCAGAAACCCAGGCTGCAGGCATCTCCAGGCCCCAAAGGCCACCCCTGGGGGCACTCCAGTCTTGGGACACAGAGGGTGCAGGTGAATGGTTTTTTGGAGGGGTCACTTCTGCTGATCTCTGCACCCAGGATCAGCCAATGTCACTTCTTACTCCTGATTTGTCTTTCATTGACATGGGCCACCTGACAGCAGAGAGTAGGGTCCGTCCAGAGTGGAGGGACATCGTGGCTGTGGCCATTGCCCCCCAGAGTCCACAGGAAACAGACCCTCACCACCAACCCCCTTTGCTTTCCCCTGTCGGAACTGAGGGCGGGTGGGTATAGTGCCGGGGCATTGAGACCTGAGGACAGGGGAACCAACCTCCCAGACCTACAGGTGGAGAAGGGGTCCTTGTAAAGGGATGTTTCCTGGCCCTTGAGGAGGAGGGGTGGGCGCAGGGGCCCAGGCCTGAGGACAAATCTGGCCCCCCAGCTGCATTATGGTCTTCTTGGGGACGCGATCGCCCTAAAGTCGCGCAGCCAGGGTCATCCTGCGGGGGGGGTGTGGTGGAGGGCGGGGGAATGGCGCTGCATAGGGTCCAGGTGCAAACTGGCACTGAATAAATGCAGGGGGCCCCTTGTGGGAGCTGCGGGCTCTGGATGCACTGTCCCCGTGCCCTTGCTATGCGCACCTGGGGAAACTGAGGCTCAGGGAGACCCGCGGACCCCTAACCCCGCGCCGTGTTCTTCTCTCAGAACCGGTAGGCAAGCCCAACGCGGTGAGATGAGCGCGATCCCTTTAAAGGGGCGTGGCCATCCTAGGGCGACCTCGACAACAACAATCCCATTGGCCGGTGGGCAGGCCGAGGCCACGCCCCTCGCGTTCAGTCCCTAGAATTCTATTGGCCCAGCGCCAGGGCCCGGCCTCCCGCTCCAGGGGAGCCCGGGCCCAGTGCCGGGTTCGGTGACGCAAACGCGTTGCCCGGCAACCAGTCCCGCAGCGGGCAGAGGGGCCCCGCGCCAGAGCCAGAGCGCAGGCGCTGCCGCCCGGGTCCCCAGGGCACCCAGTCCTGCAGTCCACGGCGCCCCCCGCCGCCGCCCCAGGCCGACGGCCACCCCAGGGCAGCCGGCGATGGGCCCCCCGGGAGTCCCCGCTACTGGAATGAGGAGGCGGCGCCCCGGGGAGGGCATGCCTGGCGGGGGTCACGGCGTGGGAACGGGGTGGGCGCCGCTGGCGTCTCGCTGCAGAGGGCGGGGAGGGTTCAAAGGCGCCGGGTCACACGCCAGGCAGCAGATCGGCTCGAGCATTTAGCAGCACAAGCAAATCCGACCCCGGGGGAGGACATTCCTGGAGCCTGGTCCCTGCGCCAGCCCCGTGGTCAGGCAGAACCCCCCTCCTCCGGCCACAGCGGCCTCTGGGGCCTTTGTCAGGTCAGCAGACACCGGGCCCAGGAGTCCAGGCTGCGAGGCCCACTGAACACATCGCCCCTGTCCCCAGCCCCATCAGGGGACCTGGCCGGGAAGCCGGGGTCGGTTGGCCTCCTCCGGACCTGGCTGGACTTGCCTCATTTTGCTCATCTGCTAAATGGGAACTCTGGGATGCCGCGGGTGTTGGTGCCTGTATGAACCTCCTAGGGCCGCTGTAACAAGTTACCACAGATTCAGGGGCTCAAAATGACAGAAATTTAATCTCTGACAGTCCTGGAGGTCAGGAGTCCGGCTCGGGTCTCACGGGGCTGAATACAGGTGTGCGCAGGGCTGGTCCTTCCGGAGGCTCCAGGGGAGCATCGGTTCCCACCTTTTCCAGCTTTTAGAGGCGCCGCATCGCTGGCTCGAGGCCCCTCCTGCATCCTCACAGCCAGCAGCGCAGCCTCTCCCGTCTCTCTCTGCCTCTGACCCTCCCGCCTCCCTCTTATAAGGACCCTGTGATGACACTGCCCGACCCCTAATCCAGGATCACCCCCATCTCACGGCCCTTAATCTCATCTGCAAAGTCCCTTCTGCCACATTAAGGTTTCATATCCACAGGTTCCGGGGAAAGCCCCCCACCCTCCTCAAAACTAAGGGCTCTTGTACATGACGCCCAGATCACTGCTGGGGAGCAGGTCAGCTGGGAGTGGGAGACCTGGCTCCCCTGAGAGCCAGCTGGGTGTCCACTGCCTTGGACACGGAGGGAAAGCGGGATGACAAGCCAAGTGCCCCGTCCCCAGTCGCAGAGTGGCAGCCTTTGGCCGTCTGTTGGGCCAGCACTGCTCAGCCCCCGACCCCACCCCCACCCCTCCCTTGGGGACTTTCAGTGACTGACCCCTGGGAGGCTACACAGCCGCCACCATCACAGCAGAGCGGGCCGCACGGCTGCAGACACCCACAGCCAGGCAGGCGGGCCAGCTCCGAGCTCCTGGCCACACCCGCCCCTGCTTTCCCTTCTCCCTGCCCTCTCCCCACCCCCACAGAGGACAGCGGGCCTGGCTCCGTCCCCAGGACTGCTGAGCCACTGGAATGGAGTGGGCTGTGAGTCAGCCAGTAGGAAGGGACACTTACAGCCACTTGCATCAGATGTTCCTGCTGCTGGGCCCCACGGCCGGAGGCCCCAGCCCAGCAAGGGCCCAGTGATGACCCTGCCCATGACCCTCACTTATCTGGGGACCTGATAAGACCGGGAGCTGGTGGTTCCTATTTCTGGGGGTCCAGACAGGTGGGAACATGCAGAGGGGGCACAGGCCAGGCTGGGCTCCAGCCCAGGATTCCAACTCTACCTTCCCCTTATACCCACAGTCACACCCAAGCACCGAGTGCTGGCCCGACCCTGATTCTGACACCCTGATCCTAGCTCGGAAGGTGCGTTGGGATCTGGCTCCTTCCAGAACCTCTCAGGGCTTTAGGGCCAGCCCTGTGCCGGCTCTGAGCCTAAGGTGCCTGAGCAGAGGAGGGAGGGGCCCAACCCTCCCCCCCAAAGGCATGGGCTCATGGGGATACTGCAGAGGTCCCAGCACTGGCCCCAAGCACGGGCTTTACCTCCACTCCCACCTGTGCACAGTCTGCCCTACACAGACACAGGCTCAGTGCCTCTAAATGTGCACAGACACACACACACACGCCGATCTGCTCACACTCACACATAGTCACACCAAACAGGTAGGTGCTTCTTTTTAATGTTGGGAGACAGGGACTTCCCTGGTGGCACAGTGGTTAAGAATCCGCCTGCCAATTCAGGGGACACGGGTTCGAGCCCTGGTCCGGGAGGATCCCACATGCCACGGAGAGACTAAGCCCATGTGCCTGCAGCCTGCGCTCTAGAGCCCGCGAGCCACAACTACTGAAGCCCGTGCGCCTGGAGCCCGTGCTCCACAACTAGAGAAGCCACTGCAATGAGAAGTCTGTGCACCGCAAAGAAGAGTAGCCCCTGGTCACCGCAACTAGAGAAAGCCCATGCGCGGCAACAGAGACCCAACACAACCAAAAATATAAATAAATAAATAAATAAATAATGTTGGGAGACAAAGGTCTTACCATTACCCCTTGGTAAGTTTGCCAGATAAAATAGAGGACACCCATTTAAATCTGAATTTCAGATAAACAAAGAATAATTGTTTTGGATATACTTACGCACAGAATATACTTATGCCTGGGAATTATACTGGAAAGTTATTCGTTATCTGAAATTCAACTTTTTTTTATAGTCTTTTAAAATTTTATTTATTTATTTTTGGCTGCTTTGGGTTTTTGTTGCTGCATGCGGGCTTTCTCTAGTTGCAGCGAGCGGGGGCTACCCTTCGTTGCAGTGCGCGGGCTTCTCATTGCGGTGGCTTCTCATGTTGCGCAGCACAGGCTCTAGGCACGTGGGCTTCAGTAGGTTGTGGCATGTGGGCTCAGTAGTTGTGGCTCGTGGGCTCTAGAGCGCAGGCTCAGTAGTTGTGGTGCACGGGCTTAGTTGCTCCGCGGCATGTGGGATCTTCCCAGACCAGGGCTCGAACCCGTGTCCCCTGCATTGGCAAGCAGATTCTTAAGCACTGTGCCACCAGGGAAGCCTTGAAATTCAGCTTTAACTTGGCATCCTATATTTTTATTTGCTAAATCTGGGGGCTCCACCTGCTGGGTTTGGAGGCCCTGAGCTGTCCTGGGGTCCCTTGGATGCTGTCCAGGAAGTGAACTCTGCACGACTGAGGCCCCAGGATGCCAGGGCTCTGGCTGCCCAACCAGGCCCAGGGGAAGGTGGTCAGAATGGACCCCACCCAGCCAGCCAGCCTGCCTTCTGGCTCATAGGAGGTAAGGGGAAGCAGAGGCTGTAGGGCTCAGCATCATGTCCTGCCTGGTGTCTCCTCCGGGGTTTGGGGGAGACCCCATATACAACATGGGAAGAGAGTCACCTTGCAGAAGGGAGGGGCTTCTAAGAGAGCTGATTCTCTGCCCCTTTGGCCTAAGGCTTGCCAAGCCCCCTCCATTATTGGGGTGGAAGATGGGGGCCAGCACCCCTGTCCTCCTGGTCCCCTAGGGTATCACAAGGGAAGCTGGGGTAGGGGAGGGGAAGGCCCTGGAGCCAGGGAATTTCTCCAACTGCTGCAGAAGCCTTGTCCTTCTTTATCAGGCCAGCGCCTCCCAACTCCAGGTCCCCCAGAGCAATCCTGAGCCCCCTTGTGCAGCTGGCTACCTCCCCTGCCATCCTTTGGGTGGGGGGAGTATCCTCGCCCTGGACTCTGCCTGTCCTGCCCGCTGCTCTGTGACGTCCTTCGCCCTGCTGGACCTGCCCCTCACTGTGTCACTGCCCCAACCCCAAATGCACTCCGAAGGGATGGAAGAAACTGGCTGGCAGGAGGAGGAGGGGCCAGGGCCCAGGTTTTCTGGCTCACTCGCCCAGAGGCAGGCAAGACTCCTGGGGCCCAAGATAAGGTGGGCAGGGTGGCCAGGCCCCCAGCTACCTCTCAGCCCCTGGGCGCCCAGCACCTCTGGGAGCTCGGCCTGTACATGGGGTCAAGGAAGATGACAGAATTGGCTGGGTCTGGCAGGCGGCCCGCGGCAGGACAGGGCTGAGGCCCCAGAGCCAGCAGGCCAGGCACAGAGGTCCCTCCTCTCCCCCATTCCCACTGGCAGCACCCTACCCCCACCCAGTGCAGGCCGGGCTGGGGCTGGGCCTGGATGCCTCGCCCTGGCTACCACAGCCCAGGCACCCACAGGGGCCCGCACCAAGGCCAATCCCACTTCTCAGCCCTGGGGGCTTAGGTGCCTCCTGAGGCCTTGGGTGAGTCTCCAACCTGTCCTGTTCCGGGGGGACGTGTGGCGACTGCATGCATATGCCTGTATGCACCCATGGATACATGTACACGTGCAAGCACTCGTGTTTCCAGCACAGAAGCCCACGTGTGTGCACACACATGTATGGCCCCTACCCTGGTTGAAGAGCCCGTGTGTGCACCAGGACCCCTCCCAGCACTCACACAAGTGCTCCCTTGGTGGCCACCCTCCTCACGCACGGGGTGGGATGTGGCGGGACTCAGTGCACCCAGTGGGCAGAAGCAGTGGTTCTTACCTAGGGGGTGATCCTCCCCCCAGGAGATACCGGGCGGTGTCTGGAAGAATTTGTGGTCGTCATGACTGGGGGGGCTCCTGGCATTGAGTGGGTGGGGATACCACTCAACAGCCCACAGTGCCCAGGACAGCTCCGCACAGAGAAGGATCCAGGCCCCAGACGTCAGCAGGGCTGAGGAGGCAGAGACCTGGGTGGAAAGGCCCCAAAGGCCCGGGGGTCATCTTCCCATCTCTGAGCTTCCTGTTTCCCAACCTGTGGTACTGGGCCCAGCAAGGGACCATCTGTCCAGGCTGCGTGAGGGTAAGGCAGTTCCTCTGAGCAGTGCCTAGGGCTGGATGCTGCTTCTGGCTTTGGGGAAAAAATCTGCCCCCACCAGCCGGACTCCCAAATCAGGCTGCCCAGGAACTGAGCTCGGCTGGACCGAGGAAGATGGCCCTGCAGCAAGACCTCAGTTCATTTCTATTCCCTGAGGTCAGCGTGACCAGCAACCCCCAGGGATCCACACATGAGGATGGACACAGCTAAACACCCGCACCAGGAGATAGATGTATCACAGCCACACACCACACACCAGAAATTGGGTCCCCTTCCTGTCTGATCTGAATTGCGTGCCTCAGAAAGATATGTCCACGTCCCAACGCCCAGAACCTGTGAATGTGACATTTGGAAACAGGGTCTTTGCAGGTGTGATCAAATTAAGATGAGGTTGTACTAGATTAGGGTGGCCTTTTTTTTTTTGGTTGCATCAGGTGGGATCTTAGTTCCCTGACCAGGGATCGAACCTGTGCCCCCTGCACTGGAAGCACAGAGTCTTAACCACTGGACCTCCAGAGAAGTCCCTAGGGTGGCCTTAATGCAATGACTGGTGTCCTTAGGAGAGAGGAGAGACACAGACAGAGAAGATGGTCCCGTGACAATGAGGCAGAGTTGAGGTGATGAGGCCACGAGCCAAGGAGCACCAGAGATTGCCAGCAACCACCAGAAGCTGGAACAAGTAGGAAGGATCCTCCCCTAGAGCCTTCAGAGAGGGTGTGGCTTTGCCGATGACACCTTGATTTCAGACTTCTGGGCTCCAGAAGCAGCCTCAGGAAGCTCATACCTTACCCAACCCCTATATGTGTGCACACAGACATGCACGCACGCACTCACACATGCTTAAATACATCCTTTCTCTTCAGCACTATTCAGTGAGCACTTCCTGTGTGTGTGCCGGGCCCTGTGCTGGGTGCTGGACCAGCAGTGCGGGGATCTGGGCTTTCTCAGAGCTGGCCTTCTGGCGAGGGGCATCTGTACACACCCATGCCATCCAGAAGCACATGAAGGCCTGCAGGTGACGGTGTACACACAGAGAGGGACAGCCAGGTAAGGAGAGGGGTGGGGATGGTGAGGAGGGAGCCTGAGGCTGCTTCCCCTGGGCAGGCAAGTCCAGCAGCCCCACCCCAGCACCTGGAGCCAACGTGTGTCTACAGACACACACACACACGCACACACACACACATACACACGCACATGCACGGGGCAGGGGAGGGCTGGGGGCTGGCCGGGGAGCTCCCCGCAGGTCCTTCCAAACACCCCAGAGCTGGCTGAGGTCAGGCCTTACAGCTCCCGTGGCCTGAGCTGTGGCCTTTGGGGGCAGCACAGAAATAGAGGTAGTAGCCTAACAGGCAAGGGGACGGTCCAGCTCAGGCCTCGTTGGGGCACAGTTGGGGGTGGGTGGTGGGAAGCCTCTGAAAGGACAGGCTGGGGCCTGGAGGAGAGGGAGGACAGTTCACTCCGCAGGTCTGTAACACTGAGTCCAGACACGCGGTCTGAGGACCATGCACCACTGGGCTGCGGGGACAGAGAGCTGACTGATTCTCTCAGAGCCTGGGTCAGGGGCCCCAGCCAAAATGGGGTTGTGTTTTGCCTCCTGTCCTGGTCGCCCCCACCCCTTGGGCTTTCTCTCCATCAGGCAGGGGAAACACTCCTTTGCAGGACTGAAGGACGGTCCTTCAGAGGTCTGTCCCCACCCCCTAATGTGGTCCCCTTTCCCAGCCAACAATCGCGTGAACTCTTGGGAAGCAACCTGGGGAGGCAGCTGGGCCTATAAGCCTGTTGGGGTGCGCCTGCACGACAGGTGGGGCCAGGATCGGGAAGCCCAAAAAGAGAGCCATGGCAGATCCTAGAACAGAGATGCAAGAGGGAGCCATGGCAGGTTCTAGAGCGGGGGGGTCGCCCAAAGAAGTCAGTGTATTCTAGGCCCCGGCCGACAGACTGCTGCTGTTGCCAGAGGGCAGGGCCAGGCTTCGGCTCAGTGTCAGGGTCCCGCGGGCCTCCCGGAGCCTCCGGCAACACTGCCCGCGCCCGCCAGGATCCTTCCCGGGTCCCGCCCACCAACCCCGCGCACCACACAGCGCAGGCGCGCAGACACGCCCCACCGGCAGAGATGCCTTCCAGTCCCGCCCCGTGCGTACATGGGCGGAGCCATGAGGGGCGGGGTCTGCGTCGCGGAGGAGGCGGTGGGGGAGGTGGGGGGCGCGCCGAGCCTGGCCTATAAAAGTGGCGGCGACGCGGCCCGCCCGGCTCCTCTCGGCGGTGGCGGCCCTGGCGGAGGAGTCCGCGGTGGCGGCGGCGGCGGCGGCGGCGCTGTTCCCCGCGCGGTCCGCGCAGCGGGCTCCGGGCTGCGCGTCTCGGGCGGAGGCACTGCGGCCCCGGCCCGAGCCCGATCCCGGTGAGTGTGGCCCTGCGACCCCGGCCCGACCCCGACCCGGACGCGGGGAGCGGGCCCCATGGAGCCTCGCCGCCCTGGCTCGGGCTCCCGGCGCGCCGGCCGCGGCCACTCAACGCCCTCCTTTGTCTGCTCCCGCCCACAGGGTCCCCTCACCGGCCGCCCCCCCGCCCACAGGCCGCCCCCCGGGCCCTGCGTCCCTTCCCCCGCTGGCGGGGCCCGGACAGAAGATGGTGCAGAAGAAAACAGCCGAACTTCAGGGCTTCCACCGATCCTTCAAGGTGAGGGCCGGGTCGGCTTGGGGCCGCCCCGCGCTGGACCACCCGAGTGGCCGGTGGCGGGACGCGGAGCCCACCCCCCAGGATACCACCCGGGGCTCGTGCCAGCTCCCCACCCTTCGCCTGGAGCTGCCCCAGCCTGGTGTGCATTGTCGGGGGGTGGGGGGCGGTGTCAGCAGGCCACAGTCCAATCTCAAGCACCCTGGAACCTGTCGGGTCTTTCTTCCAGAAGCCCCAAACCGGGCTGGGGACCCCTACATATGTGTCGCCTGCCGACCCGTGCCAGGCATGTGCTGGTATGGTGAGGAGGGGGGAGTTCAGTAGGCCACAGTCAGTCCCTGGCGCCCTGGGGGCTCTGGGGTCTTTCCTCCAGGAACCCCAGGCAGGGCTGAGGGGCGTCCTGCCTGTGGGGGCCCCTGGCCGTGTGTCCCTTGCAGAGCCCAGCCGAGTGTGCACTGCTGGGGACTGTCAGCAGGCCACAGTCCGGTCCCCAGCGTCATGGGGCCTGCGGGGGTCTGCGGGGTCGTTCCTTCTGGAACCCCAGGCAGGGCTGCAGGCCTCGCCTACACCCTCCTGGGTGGTCTGCAGAATGGGGCAGTGGACTGGATGCCCTCCCAGGCTAGCACCTCCCAGACACCCCAGGCCCAAGGCTATTTCCTGTCGGAGCAGGAAGTTTCTGCGGCGGCCCCATGGCTGTGGCATGGGGCCACCGCAATTCTAGTCTCAGATGAGCGAGTCTGGGGGGGGCAGGCAGGTGCTAGGCAGGGACCCCACAAGGCCTGGCCCAGGGGACACAGTGATGTCAGCGACCACCCACCCCGCTGGCCGTCTTATGTAATGGCTTCCTTGGGCCTTCTTGGGCAAGAACCTGTTGCCCTCTAGAGAAGGCAAGACCTGGGTGTATGTGCGTGTGTGAGCGTGTGTGTGTGTGCAGCATGCGCGCGCCTACAGGCGAACTGCACACCAGGGTGGGAGGAGCGAGCTGAGACTGTTTGGGTTAAAATTCCCAGGCCCGTCCAGCCAGCGTCCTGGGCCAGCGCCCCACCCCTGCCCACACGCCTGTCATCCTGGCTTCTCCCCCCAGGGCAGCCACAGCCTTGACATGTCCAAGTGTTCAGGGCTGGGCGGGAGCAGGGTGGACTTGAGACGTCACTGGTGGTGGTCTGTCCCCTCTGGGGGCTGGGTGGGAGCCGAGATGGGGTCAGCGCGTGGGGCCGGCACAGTGGCCAAAGCAAACTCGAACTTTCTGGATGGTTCCAGCCACCTCCTGCCAAGGCCTGCTGACTGGAGGCCCGCAGCCAGCGCTGGGCCTGGCCTGGCAACACTGCCTGGTACTATGGGTTGGCCTCTGCAGGCCGTGCGAGAGCCCAGTGCTGAGGTGGGACTGTGGGAGTCCTGAGGGAGTTGGAGGGACACTGGGCAGGGAGTGCTGGCTCTGAGGTGGCCCTCCCGGTGGCCAGAGGCCGGCCTCGCTAGGTGTCTCCTCCCGCTGCACCCCAAGCTCCCTCGGGCCACGGCCACCTCCCTCCCCTCAGCCTGGCAGCAGCATCTGCCAGGTGTCTCTGATGTATTTTTCCCCATTTCCACATGGGAGAGTGGATCCTTGGACAGCGTGGGCATTTGTCTTAGCACCCCCCCACGTGGTGACAGGGACACAGGAGCTGACATGGCTAGTGTCCCTTCACCTTGGTGGCTGGGCCGCCCCTTCTCTCTAGGGTCCAGCTCTTTACATTGGAGGCTGGCACAGGGGTGTGGGGTCGGTGACAGGCCCCCTGAGGTCCTCGTGCCCTTACGTGGTCCTTTTGAGTCACCCCTGGGTGCTGGTCAGGCCCGGAGCTGAGGTCACTAGGCCGAGGTAAAGTAGCTGGTGAGGGCCGCCGCTGGCCCCGGGCCTCACGTCCACCCTCCCTCCTGATCACCCCCACATTGCCACCCTGGGGCCCCTCCTCCTAGGAGGAGGGAGTCACCTGGCGCCTCCAGACGCCTCTGGACTGAGCCTTCTCAGAGCGCTGACTGCGGGTGCTGGCACAGCCGTGTGCCTGGCTCCCCGTGGGTGCCGGACCCCTGGGCGGGCAGGGGCAGGTGCTGGTGGACGATCCCGCGCCGACTGGCTGGAGCTCCGCCTTCCTCCCCTCCCCCGCCCTCTGGGCCTCCTAGCAACTATCTGCAGGGCGGGTGGGTGGCGAGGCCGGGAGGGCCCACGCCTGTTTTTCAGCCGCTCCCTGTGACCTCTGCCTGCCCCTGTGCTGCCGGACTGGCTTCCGGGCCTCCCGTCTGCAGGAATCTGGCCTGGCCCCTTCTGCTGTTGGGCCCCTGGGTATCTCCCTGGGGCTTTCCCGGAGTTCCTTCTCTGCCAGATGGACCTCCTGCCGGAGCCCTGCTTCCCCTTGTCCCAAGGCCCAGAGAGGGGCAGTGACTTGACCCAGGTCCTCCAGCATCAGAGCTGGAGCCACTGCCGCGTGTATGGGGCCCCCACGCCCACCTGAAGCCCTGGCCACCTGGACCGCCAGGATTCGGGGAGCTAAATGAGAGCAAACTCCTAGAGAAACACGGTGGGGCCTCAGAGCCCCAGCCTTAAAGCCTCAGCCTCGTGCATTGCCCGGGGCCGCCAGTCCTCACGCTGAATCCGCAGAAACTGGAGGAACCCCAGCTGCCTTCGTTCCCTTGTTAGGATCCCGTGCACCCCCCACCAGTCCCGGGGGCCGTCAGGTGACCTTGAGCAGGCCCCTCCCTGCTCAAGGGCTGTTTCCTTAGCTGGACACCGCGGCCTGTGAGGGGCTCCGTCCTGGGGTGTCTGAGGATACATGGGACAGTGCGGCTGTGGCCGGGCCAGGGAGCGGCCCAGTGCTCACGCGGGAGACCACGGCTGCCTTTCCCGTGAGCCCCCGGAGCCGGGTTCCAGCGGTGCGGAGCTGGAAGCAGATGAGCGAGGGGGGTCGGACCAGGAGAGGAGGCGCAGAGCTGGGGGATGGGGCGCATTGTGGGCGCATCAGGAGCAGAGGTGTGGTGGCGGGAATCGTCTCGGGCCGGGAGGTGCAGCAGGGACGAGTGGACATCGAGAGGCAAGGAGGGCAGTGGTGCCCCATTCCACAGAGGGGAGACTGAGGCCAGAAAGCCATGGGAAAGCAGGGAGGGCCGCCTGGCTGGGAGCCCCGCCCCGGGAAGCCGTTGACTCACTCCCTGCCACTGGCTGCCCTGCGCCTGCCTTTGATCCCTGCGCCGCCGGCAGGGGCGAGGGCGGTCAGCCAGGCTGCGGTGCTGGCCCCATCCTGCAGGTGAGCAAACCGAGGCTCAAGACATGGCCTGGTGCCCCCCGGCGACTCAGGCCTGGCTTGGGAGGCGGTGCCCCCACCCCCCGCCTGTGTCCGGCCTCTTCCCGTACCGCGCCCCCTCCCCAGAGGCCCCGAGGGCCCTGGGCTGGGGGCGAAAGGTCCGTTTCCTGTGGTCAGGCAGAGCCAGGCTTTCTGCCCCTCAGCGTGCGGACGTGGAGGCCGGGGCACTCCGGGTGCAGCTGCCCCGCAGAGCTGGGGCCTGAGCTCTGTCCTCTCCTCTCCTACAGGGGCAGAATCCTTTTGAGCTGGCCTTCTCCCTAGACCAGGCCCACCACGGGGAGCCTGACTTCGGCCTAGAGTGCCCGGCCCGCCCTGGTGAGGGGCTGGGGGGGAGGGCGAGCCTCTGGCGGTGGCGGAGGGCTGGGCCACCTCCTGAGCCAGGCGGGCCTCACCTCCGGCTCCCTCTGCACAGATATGCCCGCAAGCCAGCCCATAGACATCCCCGACGCCAAGAAAAGGGTCAAGAAGAAGAAGAGGTGCCGGGCCACCGACAGCTTTTCGGGCAGGTTCGAAGGTGAGTGGGGCCAGCGGGGGCAGCGGTGTCGGGGAGATGGGCTGGCCCAGGGTGGCTCTCACCAGCCCCCTGCTCCGCAGACGTCTACCAGCTGCAGGAGGACGTGCTTGGGGAGGGTGCCCATGCCCGCGTGCAGACCTGCGTCAACCTCATCACTAACCAGGAGTATGCCGTCAAGGTGAGACAGGCCCCAGCACCTGGGCGGCCCCCCTCGCCCCTCCCCAGCCATGCCTGGGATCTGGCACCCGCCAGGGGTGGCAAAAGGAGGGGAGCTGGCATTTGAGCTGCCGGACTGGCAGCGGGGGAAAACCAGTGTCTAAAAATGGCCTCAAGGCCGGTGACTCAGGCCACACCTGGGAATCCAGGTCAGCCTGGGCTGAGCCCCTAAGTCCGGGTGGGAAGTGACAAGGGGTGGCCCCGCTGCACAGGTGGCCAAGGACCTGGTGCCAGAGGGACCGCTGAGAACTGGGGGCTTCAGTCAGAGCTGATGCTCACCTGCTGGGTCACTCGGGCCAGGCCCCTGTCCCCAGGGATGACGAATGCTTCCCTGTACTGGTTACAAACATTGAAAGGCAATGCCCACTCGGGGCCCCGGGGGAGCTGGGCATTAGGGGAGACCAGGGCAGGCCCGCAAGAGCCTTCTGCAAGCCCTGGGCCGCCTCTGACCCAGGGTGCGCCCGCGCAGCCTGTGTTGCCTGGCTGGGTGTCAGACCCTGCGTTCCAAGAAGCCTTCCAGGCTTCCCTCGTGACCCTGCATCTGGGCTGGGTGGGGTAACAGGAGGCTGGCTGCCCAGGAAGCAGGGCCAGGTGCACAGTGGCAGGCGGGCTGGCCGGAAGCCTCAGGCCCTGGTGGAAGCGTGGTGACCAGGGTGGCTGTGGTCCCCGCCCCCTGGGAGCGCCCAGGTTGGGTGGGTGATGGTGCCATAGGACTGCACACCTGGCATCAAGCACATTCTGCACGGTCAGTGTCCTCCTTCCTAAGACCCCTCCTGGGCAGCCTGGCTTCTGTCACTCTGACGGACAGGGAAACCAAGGCTCAGAGGGTTGGGTTAGTTGTACTGTGTGTGACCCCTCAGAAGGCCGTCCCCTCCTGAGAGGGACCGCTGTCTCCTCCATGGAGTTGGGGGCCCTAGCCACATTCCCAAGGGATGGAAGGAAGTTCAGGTAACTCCAGGAGGGCACGGCTGCTGGCATTATCTCAAGGAGCCCTGGAATCTGGTGGTTCTGCTCCTCTGTGGGGCAGGTGTATCTGTCACTAGACAGGTGGGACAGGGCTTAGGGTAGTGGCCGAGCCCCCGTGACCAGTGGATGTGCGTGCCCGCCTGCTGCTGGAGCCTGGCCAGTGGAGCACACCACGTCCCCTCCCCCAGGCTGCTGGTGGGCCGGGAGCCCCGGGCACAGTAGTGACCCAGGCCGCCCGCCCACCCAGTGAGAGGGGGCCCTAGGTCCAACCTGGAAAGAGGCTCCCAGTAGGTGTGTGCGGCCTGGCTTTGCTGGGAGAGAGCTGGCACACACCTTTTTTTTTGGCACGTGCTTTTTGACCTCCCCTCTCTGGGAGCGAAGCGGCTCACCCCAGGGGGTGGGCCCAGAACCCTCCCGTCCTTAGAGCTCCTGGGTGCCAGAGCGGGGTGGGTGCAGAGGCGTGGGCTGGTTTCCTGAGGCTCTGGGGTCCTGGGAGGCTGTGCCCACTGACCTGGCCTGAAACAGACTTGGGCTTATGGGGCCGGGGCATCTGTCCAGACTGGTGCCCAGGGGGGGTGTCTTGGCTGGCAGCCCGGTGCCCCCAGGCTCCTCCCATCCCCTGGGTGGTGTATGAGCCGGCACAGTGGCCCCCAGTCTCCTGGTCAGGGAGAGGAGGCCGCTAGGCTAAGGAATCTGCTGCCCTGAAGGAGTATCTTTCAGGGCCTCCAGGCCCCAAATACACCCCAGGCTTGTGGCAGTCAGGGGCGGAGAGCTACCGGCTCCTGTTCCGCTTGCCCCTCCTGTGATGCCTCTGGGGAAACACATTGCCCCCAGTTTATTCTGACACCACAGTTTTGACTTCCAGTAAATTCTGGGCCCCCATAGGATAGCTCTGTTTTCCAGAACTTCAAAATCTAAGCTCTGACGAGCTTCAGGCGTGACACAGGGGAAGTTTCTGGCAGGGGAGGGGGGGCGGGTCTCGGGCTGTAGGGGGTCTGGCTGACCCAGTTGGTGTCTGTGTGTGTGTCCTCCCCCGGTTGACGTTTCAGATCATTGAGAAGCAGCCGGGCCACATTCGGAGTAGGGTTTTCCGGGAGGTGGAGATGTTGTATCAGTGCCAGGGACACAGGTAATGTGACCTACCCTCACCACAACACTGGGCCCCGAGCCATCTTTCAGTGGCTGAATGGGCCCGAGTGCCTCATCACCCCCAGCAAGCACTTAGTGAGCACCCACTGTGTGCCAGGCCCTGTGCTGGGCATTGTGGGTGGGCCCAGCGGCAGGCAGGCTGACAGTCCGAGGTGGGCAAGGCGGAAGCAGGCCTGTGGCCCCAGGTGCAGCCTTCCTGTGGGTAGGTGGGGTGGAGAAGGCGGGCCCCTGCTGGGCCGGGCTGTGGCTGCCCACAGGTCTGAGGAAGCCTCACTCCTCCCCCGCCTCCCTGCCCTCACCCCAGGAACGTTCTAGAGCTGATTGAGTTCTTTGAGGAAGACGACCGTTTCTACCTGGTGTTTGAGAAGATGCGGGGCGGTACGTGGGGCCTGGCAGGCTTTTCCATCTGATCCTAACGGGCCGGGGGCTTAGGGCCACCAGGGAGAACCTTTCAGGGGGGACTGCACATCAGAGGGGCCTTGTGGGGTCCACACAACAGCTCAGGTTGGAGGACGCTGGACCCGAGGAGGCTGGAGTGGGGGCTTCCCTGCCAGGGTGGGGTGGGTGCTGGCCGTTGGGCAGTGGAGGTGACCCCTGTGTGTTCTGCTCCATGGCCTGGCCCAGGCTCCATCCTGAGCCACATACACAAGCGGCGGCACTTTAACGAACTGGAGGCCAGCGTGGTGGTGCAGGATGTGGCCAGCGCCCTGGACTTTCTGCACAACAAAGGTGGGTGGCCACACTGCCTGCCCCAGGGGTCCCTGGGTGTCTAGCCTTGTGCCCAGTCCACCTGCCCAGGACTCCTGGAAGACGTGTCCACCCACCCACAGACCCCTGACCCGCCCTCGTGGTTCTTGGTTCTCCCTGCAGGCATCGCCCACAGGGACCTAAAGCCGGAAAACATCCTCTGTGAGCACCCCAACCAGGTGAGGGGCACCGGGGGGTGGCCTTCCCTGCGGGCCAGGGCCCCCAGGGTCGGGACCCCACCCTCACAGCCCCCTCTAACCCCGCCCAGGTGTCCCCCGTGAAGATCTGTGACTTTGACCTGGGCAGTGGCATCAAACTCAACGGTGACTGCTCCCCCATCTCCACCCCGGAGCTGCTCACCCCGGTGAGGGCCTGCGGGGTCAGGTCGCCCCGAGTGGGGTGCGGGGGGAGGGGTAGCTGGCGGGGGCGGAAAGGGCGGGAATGGCCCCGAATCTGGTCCCAGGCTGCAGTTGCATAACCTCGAGGTGCGGAGCCTGCTTGGCGGCTCGGTCCTGGGAACTCGGGCTTCCGCTTAGCAACAGCCGCTGATTGGCCGGGCAGAGCGGCTGGGCGGGGCCGCGGTCGGGCGCGGTGAGGCTGGGCGGGCTTCCGCACCTGTTGGTTGGGCGGGGGTTGGGGGCGGGGCCGAGTCCCTCAGCAGCCTCTGATTGGCCGGTAGGGCGAAGGCGGGACTGGCTCCCTCAGCAACCTGTGATTGGTCGGGCAGGGCTGTCTGGCTGCGGGCTCCGGGAAGTCCCTGTCGGGGCGCCCCCCCTTACCCCTCCGCGGGCCCTGACAACCCCCGCTCCCGCGCCCGCCCGCAGTGCGGCTCCGCCGAGTACATGGCCCCGGAGGTGGTGGAGGCCTTCAGCGAGGAGGCAAGCATCTATGACAAGCGCTGCGACCTCTGGAGCCTGGGCGTCATCCTCTACATCCTGCTCAGCGGCTACCCGCCCTTCGTGGGCCACTGCGGCAGCGACTGCGGCTGGGACCGCGGCGAGGCCTGCCCAGCCTGCCAGGTGCGAGTGGGGTCCTGCCGTGCTCCCCTCCCCCGAGCACCCCGTCTGGCCTGCCTCGGCATACACACACACACACACGCACCCTCGCCCCTGCCTGCCCAGTGCACCCCAAGGCCTGGTCTATGCACACACCTACCCCCCATCCTGGGGGACCTGGCCTGTGACCCCCACCCCGAGCACCCTTTACGGTTTGGCCTCCAACCACTGACCACATCCACAGGCCACTGCCCGCCTGACCTTTCTGGGTTTCCAGCGGTTCGTTGGGTTCCCCAGCCCAACGGGAGAAAGCAGTCAGGGGTCAGGAAGTTGAGGTGGGGTGAGGCCTATGGTTTGGGGTGGCCAGGTTCCAGCCTTCTACCCACCATGTGAGGCTCAGGCTTCATGGCCTGATCCCCCCAGAGCCTGGCCGCCCAGAGCCACCCTTCAGTAAATCGGGCCCCACTTGAGCAGAGCCCACCAAGTGCCTCCCCGAGGCCACTCTGTGGCCCAGCCTCCCAGCCACCCCCAGATGGGTGGGTCCCTGCCCTCCTCGGCCTGCCAGAGCCCCCGGCCTTGCCAGCTGAGCTCAGGGCACTTTCCTCGATCCTAACCCTGGGCCCAGGTCACATGCAGCTGGAGGCTGGGGGCCCTGACAGAACTTGTCACTCAGCGGTGCTTCTCCGGGTCCAGGCTTGCCCCTTCAGGCGTCTGCGACGTGGCCTCAGCCCTTGCTGGCTGCAGCTCACCCCACTTTCCATGTTCCCTCCAGAACATGCTGTTTGAGAGCATCCAGGAGGGCAAGTACGAGTTTCCGGAGAAGGACTGGGCCCATATCTCCTTTGCTGCCAAAGACCTCATCTCCAAGCTCCTCGTCCGTGACGCCAAGCAGAGGCTGAGTGCTGCCCAAGTCCTGCAGCACCCCTGGGTGCAAGGGGTGAGTGGGAGCCCCAGGGAGGCCTGGGGGGCCGCTGGCCTCCATCCAGCCTCTGCCAGTGGGCTGGGGTGACTCAGAGCAAGGGTACGACAGCCCTAGGCGGCTCAGCATCGAGACCCCCCAGAGCGGGCAAGGGTGCAGCAGGGAGACCCCCGCTGCCTGCTGGCCAGGTTGGGTTGGGACTGCAGCAGCTGCTTCTCAGCGAGTCACCAGGCCCTGTGTCCTGAAGGCACAGGGGCTTCTCACCTGGAACAGAGTGTCAAGCTGAGGTCAGCCAGGTGGCAGGTGGGGGGGGGCTGCCACCCCCCGTCCAAGGCTCTGTCCCCACCAAGCTGAGAAGAGCTTGCTGTTTCTTCTGCCAGTTGTTGTCCTGGCGGGCCAGATGCCTAGGCCACCAGGGCAGGGAGCTTAACAAAAATACAAGTTGGCACTGTGGGGAGCAAAGCCTGGGGCCCCACTGTCAAGGCGGATGGGCTGGTGGAGGGGGCTCCCAACCCCTGCTGGGAGCTGGGAACCATCTGGAAGGGGCAGCTTTGGTGAGAGGCAGGCCCCGCCCACCACGCAGTCTGGCAACGTCCACCATGCTCACCCGGCTCGGGCCGCGCCCCTCCCCCCAGCCTGGCTCGGTTCCCGGGCAGGTGCACCGCCTTAACTCCTGGTACTGTCGCAGCCAGCTGGGCGCCCCGAGGCGGGCGGGCTCTGCTCTCCAGCCTCACCTCTCCTGTCTCCTTGCAGTGCGCCCCGGAGAACACCCTGCCCACACCCATGGTCCTGCAGAGGTGAGGCCCGTGTGGGATCTCGGGCTCCGAGCGGGGAGCCCCGGGTCCAGGAGGGGGCGCTAAATGTTAAGATGTTTAAAGAAGACTACACGATCCTCTTTCAGTCTTGGCGGGGAAAGCCGTCCAAGCGCTTGGGTGTCCTTGTACCGGGTGGGGTGATGAGTTTGTGACCCCACCGCGAATTCCAGTACGCTGGCCCCTCCCGCCCCCTGCGGAGTCTGGGGCCTCCTGGGGCCTGCGGCCCCTCCCCCAGGGCACTGCACAGACCCCGGGAGTCCCGAGGGAAGCAGGGGGGACGGGCCGGCGGCTACCTCCCCCTCCTTGGTGACCCCCGCCCTGTCCCCAGGAACAGCTGCGCCAAAGACCTCACGTCGTTCGCGGCCGAGGCCATTGCCATGAACCGGCAGCTGGCCCAGCGCGAGGAGGACGCGGCCGAGGAGGCGGGGCAGGACCAGCCCGTGGTCATCCGAGCTACCTCACGCTGCTTGCAGCTGTCCCCGCCCTCCCAGTCCAAGTTGGCCCAGCGGCGGCAGCGAGCCAGCCTGTCCGCGGCCCCCGTGGTCCTGGTGGGAGACCACGCGTGACCCCCTCCTTCCCTCTGTACATAGGCCGCCCCTCCCCCCGTCAAGTCTAAAGATTTTTTTAAGCTATTGCCCGCGGGTGACCAGCGGGCTGCCCTCCCCCGGCTGGATTCCGAGGCGCTAAGCTCAGCTCGGGGGTCTTTTTATATAAGGTTTTTGCTGTTGGGTTTTTTTCCTGTTTCCCCCCTCTCCTTTTTTTTTTCCTTCCAATGGTGTTAAATGCAGAGCAGGCGCCCGGGGAGGAGAGCGGAGGGCCTGTGGCTGGGTGGGGCCCTCCCGCTGCCCCGGCCCCGGGATGCGCCGGGTACTGTGAAGGCTGCTCCCCGCCGCCCGCGTGACTCAGGAGAGGAGGGCGCGGCGTCTACCCGAGCCGGCGGGACCTCGCCGCCCCCCTCCCCGGCCCTCACAGTGTTTTCAGGGACGGGTCGACCCCCACCCACCTCCCCTCGACGAGACGGTAGCTCCTTCCCTCCCCTCAGACACCCTGGCGGCGGGCGGGCCGGGGGCTTCTCACATCTCCCCTGTCGCAGGGCGGGGCCTGGGGGCGGGCGGGGTGGCGCCGCCCGCTGGAGCCCCCGCCGACTGACAATCGGGGCTCCCTCGAACCTTGACCTTAAGCTGCGGCTGCCCGGGGCCCCTCCCCTGGCCTCTCCACTGGGGACTGCCCACCCGGGAAGGGGGGCGCCAGAGGAAGTGCGAGAAGCCGGACAGGCCCCCGACAGCCGACGTGGGGGTCCCGCGGACCCCCGACCCGGGCACCCGAGTGCCCCTTCTCAGGGCTCAGTCTGGCCACGGCCACGTCCTGCCCGGCCGCCCCTCGGGTCTGGCGTGGAAGCTCTCTCAGCCCCGTCCCCGGGGTCTCGCGTGACCCCCCCCCCCCGCAGGGCGGTGTCTCTGTTCCGCCCACCTTCAGGAAAAGGCCGCAGCTGCCGCGCCCCTTCCGCCCGCGCCTGAGTCAGACGTCGCGTGACCCGTCGGGCTGGGGAGACTCTGACGCCCTTCGTCCTCGGGTGGGAGACTCTATGCAATTCACAGGCTTCCTTTTCCACGTGCACACGGGCTTCTGCCGGGGTTGGGGGCGCGGGCAGCCGCCCAGACCGCCCTCCGGTTCCTAGCTGTTCGTCCTGTCTCGTTAGTTTTCCAGAACATCAGCTGACTTCCCTTCCCTGTTCTTGACGAATACTTGAATGTGGGGGGGGGGGCGGGCCTCGAGGCGTTGGGGGTTCGAGCGCCGTCTCCGCGGCCCCCCGAGTCTCGGAGATTGTGGCCGTCCTTGGTGGCTGGTGGGGGGCCGCCGCCCTGCCCCGCCCGCCGATCTGTGGACTGGCCTTTCCAAAGACTCCGGGGGTGGGGAGGCCACCCCCCGTCATTTCTCGCCCATCAGTGATTCCACGTTTTGCAACCGAGGATTCTGCCTTTTTGTAAAAAAGAAAGGAATGGACTCTCGCCCGCTGCAGGCGCCATGGCCATTTTACTCCGGAAAGCTGAGCTGTGAGCAGCTTTTTTTTTTTTTTTTTTTTTCCTCAAAGGTGGGACAGCCACTTCCTCCCCCACCCCTGTCACAACGACAGTGCGGCCCGGAGGACTGGTCAGAACCGTTACTGTGAACGAGCCTGGCGCTGGGGGGAAGGGGGCACAGCAGTGTTTCAACGTTAAGATGTGTAAAAAAGACAAAAAAAACTCAAATTTTTTTAAAGTGGGGGAAAAACATCCAAGCACTTTAACTCCACTGTACCAGGTGAACTGATACAGCTCAGAAGTTTTCCTTTACACCAACTGTCAACGCCGGTATTTTGTATTCTGTTTTGTAAGGATTTAATAAAAGTCATAAAAACTAGTTTGCGTGCCCGCACCCCGGTTTCTGTTGCCTTGCGACAAGCTGTCTCAAACCTAGTGGCCCGAGGGCATTTTGATATTCCCGGTGATGCTGTGAGTCACCGATTCAGATGGGGCACGGGTGGGCTCGGCTTCTCTCTGCTCCAGGACACCTGGGTCCTCGGCTGGGAAAGACTCAACATCTGCAGGTGTGGCCTGGGCTGGCACCAAGGCTGGCTCGGCTGGGAATGAGGGCCAGGTGCCCACACGTGGTTTCCTGCGTGGCTTGGGCTCCCTCGCAGCATGGCTGGTGGATCTGAGCGGCCTGGTCTCGGAAGCCTTCCTGCATCACCTCCCCACGTCCGAGCTTAGGTTGGGGTCAAGCGCACAACTGTCCCAGATCCAGAGGGAGACAGGAAAACAGCTTTGTGTGGGGGGAGGGGTGCCTTTGGACTGCACAGCTGAAACCCGGTGATTCAAACCTCCCCCTCATGGCTGGCCCGCCTCCCTCTCTAGACTCCATCCCCTCAGCCATGATTAAGTTCTTGCTGTATGCAGGTTTCTGCTGGACAGTCCAGGGCTGACTTCAGGCCCTGGGGGGCATGCGGGGAGGGAGGCGGTGGATCAGGGAGGGCTCCCTGCAGGCGGAAGCCAAAAGGGGGTGGCAGTGGAGTCCAGTGGTTAAGGACTGCTGTGCTTGTCAGTTTCCTCAACTGACAACAGGGATCTGAGAGGAGCCAGGTGAGGAGACCAGCAGGTAGTACAGTGAGAGGGGCAAGAAAGAAGTAGATGTGGTCGCCTCTGCAGGGCCTGGGGTGGGCAGCAGGCAGTCCGAGGGTGGGCCGGTGCAGATCAGCCCCCGGAGCCTTCTGTGTCTGGCTTCTCTCACTGAGCATCACGTCCTCGAGCTCCATCCGTGTTGCGGCGTGTGTCAGTGTCTCACTCCTTTTCATGGCTGAGTGATTGGTCCATCATCCGGACCACACTGTGTTTATCCATCACCCATCGATGGACACTGAGGTTCCCGCTCTTTGGAGTTGTGAGTCATGCTGTGACCATCAGTGTACGTTTGTCTGGTGGTGGTTTCATTGCCCCGGGTGGACACCCGTAGGAAGAATGTGAGCAGGGCACAGACCCCATCAGATGCCATTTTGGGGAGGACTGTTCTTGTCACCAGGTGGAGTGTGGGCTTGGGGCCCAAGGGACCCCGAGAGCCATTGTCACCTTTGCAGCCAGTCCGGTGAGGGCTGACGGGCCTGGTGAGGGTGGAGGACACAGAGCACACAGATGCTGGGTGTCTGCCAGCGCCCGGGGACAGCCTGCATGTTGGCGGGGCGGGGGGTGCGAGAGGGGGACTCTCCGGGCTGTCCAAAAGGCCTCCTGGCAAGGTGTACGCGCTAGAATCCCCTCTCCTGCCCAGGATCCCGGGCCCGCCAGGTGGCACCCTCCCCCACCTGGCCCTTCCAGAGGAACCTTCAGGCACACCTCGGAGCCTGGCCCTACCGCTGCATTTGCTCAGCCGCCTGCTAGAGCCCTCCTCTCAAACCCCGCAGTCACCCTCCCAATGCCTCCAGGCCCCGCCCCGTCCCTTGCCTGGCCCGGTATATGTCGGGGGAATAGGGTGGGTGCCGCATGCCAAGACACCGCCCTCCTAGGTGGCACCGAGCCCCGCCCATCCCCTCCAGGCCCCGCCGCTGACCTCTGCCTGCCCCGTGCCGCCTGCCAAGTTGTAGCTGCCAGGCACAGCTTGTTCTCGGAGCTGCCGCTGTACATTTGATGTTTGCGGTTTCCTCTTGGCCGGTCCCACCCCTTCCACGTCCCCTGGGGGAGTGGCAGGAAAATCCCGGAGCTGGAGGAGCTGAAGCCTTTCCCAAGTTGGCGACCGTGGCCACCTGTCTGCACCTCAGTAAACGTGGCTCACGGGCTCACGGCAGGTGCTTCAGCTGGTCCGGGGCATCTGCAAACTGGATCTGTCACCCCGAGATCACGGCGAATCACATGTGTGATTCGGGAGCTGCCCTCCACCCTGCCCCGCACACACAAGAGGGCCACACATGCTGATGTACGGTGTTAAGAGTAGGGGAAACAGGGCAAGTATCTGGAAACTTTGTACTGTCTTTGCAGTTTTCCTGTAAACCTAATACCGTCATTTAAAAAAGAAATTTTATTTTAAAAAATAAAGTGAACTAAAAAAGACACAGACACAAAAGGCCCACTTATGTGAAATGTCCGGAACAGGCAAATCCACAAAGACGGAGAGTGGACTGCTGGTTGTCAGGGGCTGTGGAGGAGGTGGGGGTGACTGCTGTTGGGCACTGGTTTTCTTTTGGGGGATGGAATGTTCTGGAACTAGAGGTAATGGTTACATAGCTCTGTGAATGTACTAAACGCCCCTGAGGTGTTCATTTTATTTATTTTCTCACCACGCTGTGCGGCAGGCAGGATCCTAGTTCCCCGACCAGGGATGGAACCCGTGCCCCCTGCATTGGGAGCCCAGAGTCTTAACCACTGGACCACCAGGGAAGTCCCTGAAGTGTTCATTTTAAATGGGTGAATTTCATGTTCTGTGAATTTCTCCTAAATAAGAATGAAAAAGATGACGGGACCGAGTCTGTGTTGAGTCTGGTACACAGTGAGTGCTCAATAAATGCATGGAGGAATGTGTTATCACCAGCACAAGTGTCTCCGCCCCAGAGTGTAGGGATCTGTGCAGGTTTTGTTCCAGCCATTTTCACCAGTCACCATCCCAAGTCCTCCCCGTGGATCATCCCATTCTCCCAACCTCTTTCACTGTTCCGTCTCAGGAAACGGCGGCCTGTCCTGGTCTTAGACTCACCCAGAAGGAGGAGAAACTGGTTTAAAGCGAAGCCTGATGAAATCAAGTCGGACGTGAGAAAGGACTTACCCCGTTGGTGGAAGCCTGCATGGGGTGAGCTGGCGAGTGAGGGAGGGCTGGCTTCTTGGGGGCGGGGCACCTGGGTGAAGAGCGTCACCTGCCAACCCACCTCGCCTGCCTCTGACATTTGGATGGGCATCTGGAGCCTGTCGGCCCTGGGCCATCGTGTGCCGTGAACCCTCTCCGGTCCCCACACTGGGCTGTATTCATCCCTTCCGTCCAATGGGCATCACGCTCCCCTGCACAGAGGGTTTGGGGTTTGTGGGCAACTTCGGGAAGATGCCGTGGGGTTTCTGTCACGTCCGCCAACTCCAGCTCTCCCCGGCCTCAGTTTCCCTTTTGTGACCTCCTGAGAGGAGGCAGAAACCTGGGACACCAAGAAGAGGGGGCTTGTCCAGCGCTGCATCCTTGGCTCTGGAACCAAGGAGGCCTCCAGGGTCTGCGTCCCAGGATGGTGGTGCCAAAGGCCGCTGGGGAGAGCGTCTGGTGAGCAAGTCCCCAGCAGAGATCCGCAGACAAACAGGGACAAGAGCCTGTTGCCAGTGAGGGTTTTTTGTTTTGTTTTTTTGGCTGGTCCGCGGTATGCGGGATCTTAGCTCCCAAACCAGGGATTGAACCCGCGCCCCCTGCAGTGGTAGTGCAGCGTCTCAACCGCTGGACCGCCGGGGAAGCCCCCTGTTGCCAGCGTTTTGTCTACACATTCAAAGGGGCATCCACCCCGCGGGTGCAGGGGCCACATAAAAGTTGTGGGTCAGAGCCCTGATGCCTCCCCAGCTGAGGTCATCAGCCCAGTGAGTCACCCCTGGCCACTTATCCCTTCACTGGGGGCCTGGTGCCAGGCACACGATGGTGAGAAACCAGCTTGCCACCACTCCAGTCCTGGGCCAGGACCCTCCCCTGGGCATGCAACTTAAGGGGGCGCCAAAAAACCTCCGTCATCCAGATAATGTTCTGTGCCACGACAGCTGTAGATTCATAGCAGTTGTAAGAAGTAACATTTTCCCCAGTGGCGACATTTTTGCAAAAGTCTCTTACAGTGTCACAAGCAGGATCCTGACATTGCTACAAGTCGACACTGTCTCTTGTATCCCCTTGTGTGTGTGCCTTTCGTGGTACCAACCAACACCGCTCTGGGCTCAAAGCAAAATAGAGCATGCTTTTCAGGTGACAAAACTCCACTCACCCCCCGTTCTCACTTGGAAACAGAAGGAATCAGACTGGACCGTGGAAGCTGGTGTCTTCTGATAGAACCGCCTGGAATGATGAACGTGTCCTCCATCTGTGCGGCCGTCAGCCACACGTGGCTACTGAGCACGTGAAGTGTGGCCAGTGCGGAGGGGGGGCAAAATGCTTCCCTGATTTCACTTTCACTTATTTACATTTTTGTGGCCCAGTGGGGCTGCTGGCTGCCCCGCTGGAGGACGCGGGTCAAAAGGCCGGGTCTGTGCGTTACCTTGGGTTTCACCCCAGGTCCTTGGTTGATGTTCAGTCTGTTCATCCTGAGTCCCGGGCATATGGTTGGCGCTCAATAAACGTTTGTGGTGGGACAGGTTGAGTGAGTGAGAGGTCTCTGGATGGGCGGTCCCTCCTGGCCTTCTAACCTCCTCCATGTGACTCTGGCCCCTCCACGTGAGACTGGGTTTGCCCTCACCTGGGCCTCAGTACACCCATCTGCAAAATGGGTCAGGGCACCAGAGTTCCAGGAGAGGGGGCTCCCCCTGTCCGCCGCACCTTCGCCCCTCGCCGGTGCAGATCCTTGGGGTTTCACGCCCTGTGACAGCCAGCCAGGGGGATACACTCCACAGCAGTGGGTGGCACCTGGGGGGAAGGGCCACCGGGACCCCCACCCTAGCAAGAGAGAGAAGCAGGGCTGCATCTGGGGCCGGGGGTGCTCTGGGCATCCCAACAGGGAGGAGGAGGAGTCTCAGATGGGGAAACGGAGGTGCAGCCACGTAAGTCACCTGCCTGTGGGTGCAGAGCTTTTGTGTCCTCAGTTGGAGCCGGTCCTGCCTCCTTCTTTCCCTCCTGTCTGCCTTCCTTCCTATCATAAAGGAAGGCACATGTTGTACCTGCTCTCTATCCAGAACCACTTTACGTCCCAGAACGAACATATATGAAATATATTTGTCCCGTGGGTTTAAAAAAAATCCTCAGTGAATAAGTGTTTTCATTTACAGTCTCCACCCTGGAGGGCACACTCCACACACACTGGAGGGTTTTCCTGATGGCCAGCGGGGTGGGGGAGATCCCTCCCCACAGAGGAACCCTCCTACCGCTGCCCACAAGACCAGTGGGTGTCCTTGGCCGGGTGTGTCAGGTGATGTCGCCTGCACGCTTGCCTCTGTGGTGTGCTTGTCCTGTCTTGTTTGTTTTGCCTCCTCGGTTGGGTGGGTGCTGGTATCTGGGGCCTCTCCTGGCTCAGGTAGGAGCTGGGGAAGGCGGGGCTTCTCCCTGTGAAGAATTTAGGGACCCAGAACCTTCTGGAAGGGGGGAGGAGGTGAGGAGCTGGAGTCAGGGAAGTGGCGGAGGTTGAAGGAGCTCAGGTGGCTGAGCCCCAGACCTCCTGCTGCTCAAGGATCTCTCTCTCTCTCTCTCTCTCTCTCTCTTTTTTTCTTTTGGTCTCACCTAGAGGCACGTGGGATCTTAGCTCCCTGACCAGGGATCGAACTGGTGCCCCCTGCAGTGGGAGTGCAGAGTCCTAACCACTGGACCACCAGGGATGTCCCAGGAGGTAGAAGATCTATTTAAAAACCCTGCACTGAGGTCATTCGGGTGGAACTGCCAATCTTGGTTGCCTGTCCTCTTCATTCCCTTCCTTTTTATTTATTTATTTGATTAAAAATTTTGTTTGTTATTCAATTCTAGTTGATTTACCATGTTGTGTTAATTTCTGCTGTACAGCAAAGTGATCGTTATACGCATATATATACACTCTTTTTTCATATTCTTTTCCATTATGGTTTATCACAGGATACTGGATATAGTTCCCTGTGCTCTACAGTAGGACCTTGTTGTTTATCCATGTTATATATACTAGCTTGCATCTGCTAATCCCAGACTCCCAATCCTTCCCTCCCCCACCCCCCTCCCCCTTGGCAACCACAGGTCTGTTCTCTATGTCCGTGAGTCTGTTTTTACTTTGTAGATAGGTTCATTTGTGTCATAGTTTAGATCCCACATATAAGTGATATCATATGATATTTGTCTTTCTCTTTCTGACTTGCTTCACTTAGTATGATAATCTCTAGGTCCATCTATGTTGCTGCAAATGGCATTACTTCATTCTTTTTTAATGGCTGAGTAGCATTCCACTGTGTATGTGTACCACATCTTCTTTATCCATTCATCTGTCAGCGGACACTTAGGTTGCTTCCATGTCTTGGTTATTGTGAATTGAATAACTTTTTAAAAAATCGAGTGACACAAGTCACATGGATAAAACTCTTGGGACGAGCTTCTAGCAAATAGAGTGGCTTGATTTCCCCTTTCATGACTTGCTTGGTTATCTCACCACTGCTGGAACCAAGAATTTAAGAGCTCCAAATTCCTGGCTGGTCTCAGTTGAAATTGTCTCTTCCTTTCCCCAAATCCAGTCACATCCTCAAGTTATGATGTAACAAGGGCTGTGCTGTCCCTGTGGGTGAATCTTCTGTTCTGCGCTTTGGCAAACCCCATAATCTGATGGGGTGTAAGACTTTAAATGGCCCAGAAATTAAATCCAGGCCGAGCACCCGGCACGGGCTGGGCCGCGTCTGTTTGCGATCACTGACCCATTTTTAAGGGGTCCCCTCCCGGGCCAGGATGTCAAGGAGAGGATAGGCTGGCTTCTCAGAAGTGTTTCCACCTTAGACGCCAGCTAATTTAGGCTGTGCGGGGGAGGAAAATGTTTTCCTCTACCCTCTTAAGTTCATAACTGGGGGCTGCGAATTAAACTGACAAAGGATATTTTAACAGGAGACAAAGCCTACAAATGTATTAATTTTTAGTTTTACATGCTTGGGGCGTCACAGAAAGAAGTGAATCCCCAAAGGAACAGTGAGATTTGAGAGCTCATAGGCCTTCGTAATAGAGGAAAGGGAGAGGAGAAAGGCCACTTATGGAAGAGCAAACGAATGTTAGGAGAGATAAATGGGCCTTTGGAGAATAGGTGAGAGATATGATAGTTTGTGACAAAGTCTGTCTGTCTGTCTTCTCTGAGAAGAGAAAATGAGTTGATTCCAGGCAGGGATTTATGACAGTATGAGGCTCTGTGTTTAGGTAGATAACAGATTTCAAGAACTCAGATGCTTGCAGCTCAGAGTAATTCTTACACCGGAGTGGCACATTTGGGAATGGCTAATCCTGATCTCCAGTTGGCTCCTCCCAAATTTTCCGCTGCCTCTCCAAAATTTTTCTTCAATATCAGGCATTTTTGGTGCGAATGATATCCCGGAGGGACAGCCCCAGTGTCCAAGAGTCAGGGAGGTGGGGTAGGAAGTGATCTCCCACCTGGCTTGCCAGGGATGGTTTCCTAAAAGTTACGGAAGCTCCAGAATGAATGAAAACTCCTGGGATTGGCTATGTTAACAGCGCCCTCTAGAGGCCGCCACCAGCTTAGACAGGGCTGGGGGTGGTTCAGGGAGCCCTGGGTGTGAACCTCAAAACCCTCTCCAAGAATTTCTGCGAGGGACTCAGGTGTTTGATCAGCAAACAGGAAGTATATCAACATGGTGGGGCAGAGAGGTTTGGCGACATTCTCCGGTCACCCCTGCGTCTGGGCGGGCTCAACTTTCTGCATTCACAGCTGATCTCTGTGTCTTTGAAAAGATGCCAGAACTGATGGTAGAAATGTAATATTTTTATGCCAGCTGAACTTAACTGAGGTATAGTTTACTAATGGTGACCTGCACAGATCCTAAGTGTACTTCGATGGTTTAGGCAAGTGTGGGAACCCGTGTCACCCACACCCCATCAAGACCTAGAACATTCCAGCATCCTAAAAAGTCCCCTCCACTCCCCCAGACACCCATCTTCCTGATTTCTAGCACCGTAGAAGTTACGCCTGTTCCGGAACTTCATCCAGTTGGTCCCCCACGGGATGTCTTCAGCATCTGGCTAAAGAGCTGTGACTTTGCAAAGGTACGACGTAAGGTGAGAAAATTTGTATTCAGAGAAATGTAAAACATTAAAAAAAAAATTTTTTTTTATTTGGAGATGGAGCAATCTGCTCTAAAAAAATTAATTGGTTCATTTATTTATTTTTGGCTACATGCCGTCTCCGTTGCTGTGCGCGGGGTCTCTCTAGTTGAGGCGAGCGGGGCCTACTCTTTGTTGTGGTGCGCGGGCTCCTCACCACGGTGGCTTCTCTTTGTTGTGGAGCACAGGCTCCAGGCACACGGGCCTCAGCAGTTGTGGCTCGGGGGCTCTAGTTGTGGCACATGGGCCCAGCCGCTCCGTGGCACGTGGGATCCTCCCGGACCAGGGCTTGAACCCGTGTCCCCTGCATTGGCAGCTGGACTCTCAACCACTGCGCCACCAGGGAAGTCCCCAAAAATCTTTTTTGATGTGGACCATTTTTTTAAAGTCTTTATTGAATTTGTTACATATTGTTTCTGTTTTGTGTTTTGGTTTTTTGGCCACGAGGCCTGTGGGATCCTAGCTCCCTGACCAGGGAGCGAACCCACACCCCCTGCATTGGAAGGCAAAGTCTTAACCACTGGACCACGAAGGAAGTCCCTTAAGACATTTTTTTCCTTGAAACATAAACACCTTTATGGATAGATGTGTTGGTCTCTTCCACGCAGACATGGAAGGGTGAAATGTGTACAAAATAACTAAATATCTTGTAACTTATTCCTCAAAAGTATTTTAACCACCTTGACCACCTATGGGTCCTAAAAATGGTGATTTGAAATAGCATTATGGTCAATTCACCAGTTTTTGGGTTTCATCCTGATTTGTTTAGAAAAGATCATCTTTTTTTTTTTTTTTTTTTTTTTTTTAATTTTGCCTGCGCTGGGTCTTCGTTTTTCGTTGTGGGCTTCTCTCTAGTTGTGGCGTGCGGGTCTAGTTGCCCCACGGCATGTGGGATCTTACTTCCCCGACGAGGGCACCTGCATCCCCTGCATTGGATGGCGGGTTCTTAACCACTGGACCACCAGGGAAATCCCTAGAAAAGATCATCTTACCAACAGGAAGGGAGATGTTCTGATCAAAATCATGAGCTTGACCTTTTCTAGGCTCTGACATTTCAAAGAGGGGAGGATGGCATTCCCTTTCTCCATCCAAACGTGATGTTTTAAAAGTTTACATTTACAAATTTAAAATGGTTTCAAATCTAGGGGCTTTTATTAAAAGGCTTTCAATTTAACATAAAGAATATGGCATATTAAAATTGACCATTTATTTCTCACATTTCAGAATATTTCCTTATGTGTTGCTAAAAGAAATGTGTCTCAGGATTTTGGTGGGTTTTTTTGTTTGATTTTAAATTAATTAATTAATTAAATTTATTTTTGGCTGCGTTGGGTCTCTGTTGCTGCACGCGGGCTTTCTCTAGTTGGGTATCTAGAGTAGCGGGGGCTACTATTGGTTGCGGTGCACAGGCTTCTCATTGCGGTGGCTTCTCTTGTTGCGGAGCACGGGCTCTAGGCACGCGGGCTTCAGCAGTTGTGGCTCGCGGGCTCTAGAGCGCAGGCTCAGTAGTTGTGGCACATTGCCTTAGTTGCTCCGCGGCATGTGGGATCTTCCCGGACCAGGGATCAAACCCATGTCCCCTGCATTGGCAGGCGGATTCCTAACCACTGTGCCACCAGGGAAGTCCAGGATTTTAAGTTTTGATTCATCTTTGTAGCAATAGGGCAGTTACAACAAGACGGAACCTTGGGGGGCTTCCCTGCTCTACTGAGCCTGTGCTCTAGAGCCTGTGAGCCACAACTACCGAGCCCGCGTGCCACAACTACCGAAGCCCGCGTACCTAGAGCCTGTGCTCCGCAACAAGAGAAGCCACCGCAATGAGAAGCCCGCGCACAGCAACCAAGAGTAGCCCCCGCTCGCCACAACTAGAGAAAGCCCACGTGCAGCAACAAAAACCCAAGGCAGCCAAAAATATATAAATTTATTACAAAAAAAAGATGGAACTTGGGGATCAAGCATCACCTATTTTACTTCCTGCAAAGATTTGCATTTTTGCATTGATGTTGAAATGGCTAAAGCTTTCTGAATTCTCTCCCTTTGCTTTAATAAAAACTCTACCAGTTGGTGAACTACTATTCCAGAGAATGGAAAATAAAATATGCCTATAGCTTTATACCAAAATTTGTTATACTCTAACTTACTGATGTCTTTTAAAACATCATGTGTGCAAGTCTTTTTATTGTGAATTGTAATGCATTTTCAGAAAAGTGCATGCAATGCCGATGGATAATTTAACAAGTTATTATAAAGCCAACACATGATCACGGCCAGGACCTTAGGAGTCCTCCCCACCCCACCCCCCTTGAAACCACAGGGGTCATCTGGACCCTGTCCTCCCTTCCCACAGTGTAGCCATTAACTTGAATTTTATGATTATTACTTTCTTGCTTTGTTTATGGTTTGACCACATGAGTGTGCAACCCAAATAAATTTAGTTTTGCCTCTTTTAAAACTTTACATAAGGGAAAGTGTATTGCATGTGTTCTTTTCTGTCTGGCTTCTTTCAATTAATATTCATCCAGGTTTGTAGCTGAGTTCATTCACTTTCACGACTATATGTATTCCATTGTGTGAATATATCATCAAATTATTTACTGTTTGACTTGAGTTATTTTCAGACTTGGGCTTTTACCCCCCCAAAAATTGTGGCTATGGATATGTCTGGCTGTATACGTCTGTGTGTTTCACTAGAGTATATACCTAGGAGTGGTATTGCCAGGGTGTAGTGTTTGTGAATCTGCGGACTCACGGATAATGGTAAACTCTTTCCCAAAGTTGTTGTACTGATTTATATTGCCACCCACCACGAGGATGCAATAGTTCCCATTGGCTTGCTGCATCGGCAGGCGGACTCTCAACCACTGCGCCACCAGGGGAGCCCTGGCTTGCATCTTTGCTAAAACTTATCAGCACACCTGAATTTTTATTTCCCAACCAGTTGGGTCTGTAGTATTATCTCACTGTAGTTTTGATTTTTATGTTTATTTATTTACTTATTTATGGCCATGCCACACGGCTTGTGGTGATCTCAGTTCCCCCACCAGTGATCAAACACATGCCCCCTGCAGTGGAAGTGCAGAGCCCTAACTGATCTCAGGTGACCTCGGCCTGCAGTGGCTTGAAGCAGGATTTCAGTTCCCAGCCAGAAATTGAAGTCAGGTCGCAGCAGTGAGAGCGCTGAATCCTAGCCACTAGACCAGTGGCCAGTGACAAGGCCCTGGCCCTTTGGCTTTACAGAAATTAATTCCCACAAAGATATGGAAAGTAGTGAAACAAGTAAAGTGTTTGTTAGGAGGAAGAAGAATACGTGTGGATAGACACATGGCTGGGCTCAAAGAGAGAGTTGCGCCCTCATGGTAGTTTGAATCACTTATATGGGGCATTTCTTCCAGGTTTCCTTTGGCCAGCCATCTTGCTTTGCCTGGTTCTGAGTCCGTATTTGGTATACCTCAGGGGCCTTCCCTGTGGGCCTGTGCATCTCTCAGCCAAGATGGATTCTAGTGAAGAGGCCTATGGGTAGTTGACATCACTTACTATGGGGTGACGCCCCCTCTCTTTTGACCTCCAAGGAGCCTTTCTGCACATGTGTAGTCAGGAAGGTCTCCTTGATTTCGAGAATGAGGAATATGTGCTCTTTTATCTCTTATCTGGGAAGGGCCCAGCCTCCTCTCTGTCCACAGGGGAGAAACTCCAGCTGCTCAGACTGGGGCCCATCTATCACCTGCCTCATAACCACTGGACCACCAGGGAAGTCCCTGAACAGTTCTTAATATTAATATAGCCCAATGTTTCATTCTTTTCCTTTATTGTTATGTGACCTGTTTCAGAAATCAATCCTTGGGATTTCCCTGGTAGTCCAGTGGTTAGGACTTGGTGCTCTCACTGTCGAGGGCCTGGGTCCAATCCCTGGTCAGGGAACTAAAGGTACCACAAGCCTTGCAGCAAGGCCAAAAAAAAAAACAAACAAACAAACAAACCCTTACCACAAGGTTATAAAAGTATTATTTTGTATCACCTTCTAAAATGTTATTGTTTCATCTTTCACATTAGGTCTGCAGTCCTCCCCAAATTGGCTTTGTGTTTGGTGTGAGGTAGGGGTCACATTTTGTGTATTTTCATAGTGATATCCAGTTGTCGCAGCATATTTATTGAAGAGATTGTCCTTTCTGCACTGCTCTGCGTTACCACCTCTATCATAAATCAACCCTCTGGATGTGGATACGGTCTGTCTTGGGCTCCTAATCTATCCATTTGTCAATCCCTCAGCCCCTTTCTTACTGACTATTGTATAGCTGTTTGAGAAGTCTCAATAGCTATCAGAGACAGTATTGTGTGTGATGAGAATCCCGCATATACAATGGCTTAGTTCTCCATCAACAATGAACCAAAGGGGGACTTGCCTGGCGGTCCAGTTGTTAGGACTCTGTGCTTCCACTTCAGGGGGCCCAGGTTCGATCCCTGGTTGGGGAACTACAATCCTGCAAGCCATGTAGCACTGCTAAAAAAGAAAAAAAAAAAAAGAACCTAAGTGTCTCAACACCATTGGTAATCTTTGCCTGAATCAATAATTTCATGAAGAGCTGAAAACTCTTGGAGATTTCATCTGCTTCACCAGCCCTCAAGCCCAGAAGCCCTCCAACTTCAGAATGACTGTGATGCTGTCAGGTGGGGCCAGAGCAGGCAGTGTGCATTTGAATCTTAACTTACCCATGTACAGGGACTTCCCTGGCGGTGCATTGGTTAGGACTCGGTGCTTCCACTTCAGGGGGTGCGGGTTTGATCCCTGGTTGGGGAAGTTCCTGCAAGCTGCATGGTGTAGCCAAAAAAAAAAAAAATTACCCATGTACAATTTTCATTGCATTGCACGTGAGTGGTGGTAGGGTCTCTTCATGAAGCCTTCAGACATTGAATGGCTATGTTGTTTTCCTTCTGTCTCATAAAGCAAACTGCTTAGAGCTGACCTCCCTGACCCTCCAATAGCTAAATGCCGTTATCAAGGAAGACCTGATGGCTGTAAGCTACCAAGTAAGAAGTGTCAGGAGTCAGGATACCTTTTTTTTTTTTTTGGCTGTGCCTCGTGGCATGTAGAATCTTAGTTCCCCAACTAGGGATTGAACCTGCTCCCCCTGCATTGGAAGTATGGAGTCTTAACCACTGGACTGCCAGGGAAGTCCCGATAGAACACCTTCTGACTAAACATGAACTTAAACAACTGGACAAAAGGACTTGGGTGTATTGTACAATGACCACAAATTCCCCCCATCCCAATATGCATGCCCCTTTGCAATGGAACTCCTAGCCAGAGGGGGAGTCAGTTTCTCCACCCATTTAAATTGACACATGGCCATGTGACTTGCTTTGACCTATAGAATTCGGCAGAAGTGAGGTGTGGAAGTTCGACCACCATGATGTAAGGAAGCCAGTGTAGCTTTTTGGAGACTGGGAGACTCCATGCAGAACTGAGGCCTCCCAGCCAACAATCAGCACCAATTGCCCAATATGCCAGTGGAGCCATCTTGGACCTTGCAGCAGACTGAACCCTCCAGGTGTCTGTGGTCTCATAAATCAGCCCAGATGAGATCAACAGAGGAAATGCCCCCTAACCCGCCAAATGGAAAAAAAAACAAAATTCGAGTTTTTTCCCAACAACATTTGATTGTGAAAAATTTCAAATGTGTATCAAAGTTTAAATAAGTTTACAGTGAACACCCACATTCCTAACACATCACTTCTACCATTCCCATTTTATTAAATCTGTCATCTCCCCATCCCTTTGTCCATGCATCCTTCATCTCTTTTTTTTTTTTTTTTTTTTTTTTGCGATATGCGGGCCTCTCACTGTTGTGGCCTCTCCCGTTGCGGAGCACAGGCTCTGGACGCGCAGGCTCAGCGGCTCATGGGCCTAGCCGCTCCGCGGCATGTGGGATCTTCCCGGACCGGACCGGGGCACGAACCCGCGTCCCCCGCATCGGCAGGTGGACTCTCAACCACTGCGCCACCAGGGAAGCCCCATCTCGTTTTTTTTTGTTGTTGTTTTTTGTTTTTTTACTTCATCTCATTTTTGATGCATTTCACAGTTGTAGACATCAGCCCACTACTCCCTGAATAGTTTGGTGTGCATATCATTAGCATATGACTAACAAGAGTCCAATATTTGTTTATATTTTTTCTTTTGAAGTAAAATTGACAATGACTTGCATATGTCTTAAATATGCTTTTGCTGAGTTTTTTTTTTTAGGTCTTTATTGAATTTGTTAAGATGTTGCTTCTGTTTTATGTTTTGGTTTTTTGGCCTCAAGGCATGTGGGATCTTAGCTCCCCAACCAGGGATCGAACCTGCACCCCCTGCATTGGAAGGCGAAGTCTTAACCACTGGACCACCAGGGAAGTCCCCTTTTGCTGAGTTTTGACAGATGCACACATCTGTGCAACTTGAACTTCTACTAAGATCTACAACATGTTTGCCATGGCCCAGGTTGAATCCCTGGTCGGGGAACAGAGATACAAAACAAAACAAAACATTGTATCAAGTATTATACATAATCTAGAAATAATATGTGTATCATTTGTGCATAGGTTGTATGCAAATACTATGTGATTTTATATGAGGGACTTAAGCATCCTCGGATTTTAGTATGTGCAACAGTCCTGGAACCAGTCTCCCCAGGATACTGTAGGATACCTGTAAATAACCACACAGTGTCAGGGATTATCAAAACAGATGCAAGAACAAAGTCACTTCCCTGTCTGTCATTAGCGGGAGGTGTTCAGAGGTGGCCACCAAGGCCAGCTGCACCAGTTACACGCCTGTAGCCATGGGTAATAGAACACAACTTTGCTTGCTTAACTCCATAAAGACATTATTAGTTTACAGAACAAATAGCTGCAAGCTAGGGCAACGTCCAGGCTCGGGATGCTAGGGGCATCCCCACCCCTGCAGGCTTTTCCTCTCATCTCATTGGCCAGGACTGGTCATATGCCTGGTCCCTTAACCAATCAGTGAGTGAGTCATTCACACTCATCCTGATAGCTTCTGTGATCTTAGATCTTAATTTCCAACCTGCAGTTATTGTAGATATTGTTGATCTTACTGTCATGGCCTAGATTTATATTTTATATTGCCAGATAAAACAAGAAATTACACTAGTTATAATAGGATTTTCGGAGACTAACATGGTTCACAAAACGATAAAAGAGTAAAATTATAATTTGGGTGAGGCATTTATAGAGCAGGAATCCGCAAATATTTTCTGTAAAGGGCCAGAGAGTAAATATTTTCGGCTTTGCTGGCCATAATGTCTTTGTGGCAACTACTCACATCTCTGTAAGCCGGGAAGCAGCTGTACATAATGTGTAAATGAGTGGGCGTGGCTGTGTACCAATAAAGCTTTATTTACAGCCACAGGTGGTGGGCAGGGTCTGGCCCACAGGCCGAAGTTGCTGAGGACAGGTGTTCTGCAGCATTGTTAGAACTAAATTAGAGCAACACGATGTTCCAATCTTTGAAATTTATTATTTCCACCTGACCACTGAAGTAGTTTTTAATAGGTTTTCCACCACAAATTTGTGTGCAGTAATTAGAGAGGGGTCCCAATATCCAAAATGCAGTTATCGGTACTTTTCCCCACCCCAAGGAATAAGGGCTCTTTGGAGAATAGCTGGTTTTATGTTTCAGGGCAGGGAAGGTGCAGTATGGGCCTAGTATATCTGGTTGCCAGAAAGAAGGGATGCCTCTCTAAGTTCTGGGTCTGTTGAAGGTACACCGAAGCCCACTTAAAGGTATCCCATGTCAATAATGATTAGTTAATGACCAATTCATGAAACTACTTAAGTCTGAATGCCATGAATTCATAATTATCCTCAAAAGACAAGAATCAGGATTTTTGTTCTTTATCAAGCTGCTAGTTCTATATCCATAGCCCGATTTTATTTGGGTGAACCATTTTTTTAGCATCCCTACATAAAAAGGCTGACATCTTCTTACCAAATGATATATATTCGGGGTGATCCCAACTATATAAAAAGATTCTCCTCTTTGTAAAAAAATAAACAATAAAAAGGATAATAAATACAGTATTAACATTGGTTATTTTTGGATAGTAATATGATAGATGATATTCATGTTCTTTTCCTGAATTTTTTCTGGCATTTCCAAGTTCCCGCCTTTATTTTTTATATATTACTTTTAGAGTGAAAAAGAAAAATCTTTGAAAAAAATTTATCTCCAGGGACTTCCCTGGCAGTCCAGTGGTTAAGACTCTGTGCTTCCACTGCAGGGGGCACAGGTTTGATCCCTGGTCAGGGAACGAAGATCCCGCATGCCACGTGGTGAGGCCAAAAAAAAAAAAAAAAAAAAAAAAAGATTGAGAAACTGTAAAAAAAATTTTTTTTAAAAAATACTTTCTTGAAAAGAGAAGCAAATATTAAAAAACAAAAACAAAAACACTACTTATCTCCGGGTTCAGGATGTCTTTTTCCATGGTTATAACGTTGTATGGTTTGGTCTTTGGGAAATTTGTCACCCCAAAGAGCAGAGGATGGCAGGTGGTATTTTATAAAATCCAGAGCCCAAGGCTGAGATTAGGAGTACATCCTTTGAGGTGGGGCTAAAAGATGTTGAGTTAAGAGGGCTGGTAAAATCTGTGGAGCTGGGTCCTCGGCCCTGGGGGTAAATGTCCCCAGGTGAGGGGGTTTGGCTTTCAATTGAGGGAAGTACTGGTAGGGCTTTAAGCACTGGCTCCCAGAGACCGGGCTTAAGTTGGGAGGAGCCTAGATTCTCAAAAGAGTAAGGAAGGTTAGGTAGCTGGGGCTGGGGGTTGTCAGGGAGAGGGCTGGGCAGTCCTAGATGGCAGTGGAGGAGGAGGAGTGGGACCTGGACCGCAGTGCAAAATGAAAACATGCGGCCCCTTGTCGAAAAATTATTATGAATTTCACAACGGTGACAGCAGAGCATTCAATCAAACGCAGGGGCTGAACGCCTGTGAAGCCGGCCCCTGTGGGGACCCAGGAAAAGGGAGCCGCTTCAAGGTCTGCTTTGGAGGTAAGAACTGGCCAGGACTCTGGCAGAGACTGGACGCTGAGGCAGAATGTCTTGCCTGTGGCTCTCCTGGGTGTCCATGGGCCACAGCCCACATGCAGAAATCCCTTCTCCATGGGATGGACCAGGTCCAAGACCCCTGGGGGTCTCCCAGTCACTTTTTAGATGCTAAATTATCACAGGTGTTACTCAAGTCCCATGCTCAGGTGGGGGCCGGTGGAGGGCCCCTCACCCCTCCCTCTCTACCCAGCCCCTGACTTCTGAGAGGTTACCCAACCCCTATTCATCTTCCTGACTCCAAGTCACTGGTCAGCATCCCTTCCTTCAGGAAGCCCTCCGGGCTGCCCCCTGCCCCCCTGAACTTGTACCCCCGTTACCTCCCCCAGGCTGCATCTCCAGGTTGCAACCCTCAGGTTGCTCAAGGGACCCCATTTTATGCCCTCCTAGCTCCCTGTGCCTCATCTTCAAGGCATTCTGTCACTCTGACACTGTGGGTGCAGTTAGCCATTTGGGGGTTCCAGCTCTGCCGGCGCCGGGCAGCCGAGACCTGGCCCAGAGGAGGGCTCCATATATCTGTTGAGTCTGGGAGGCACAGAGCATCCTCCCTGCATTCAGTGGCAGCCTGCCCGGGCCTCAGCTTCCCCTGCCACACACACAGTGGTGTCCCGTCCACTGGGCAGACAGACCGACTGGGGATGGGGTCTGGGATCCCAGGTCTGGGGTTTGGACTCTGCAGTTGGGTCTGGCTTTGGGATTGGGGGTCCTGGGTCAGAGATTGGGATCTGGGTTTCAGGGACTGAAGCTGGGGTCTGATTTGGGGTCTGGGGCCAGGGATCTGAGTTCTGGAGCCCCAGCTCTGGAATCTGAGGTCTGGAGTTTGGGATCCAGAGCCTGAGTTCTGAGGCCTGAGGTCTGGGATATAGGGACTGGGGTCCCAGGTCTGGGGCCGCTGGGATGGAGGATCTAGGATTTGGGGCTGGCGATCCTGAATCCGAGGTCAGGGTCTTGAGGTGTGGGGTCGCAATTTCTGGGCCTGGGGCCTAGTGTCTGAAGTAGGGGGTCTGGGCTCTTGTAACTGGGTTCCGGCGTATGGGGTCCAGGGTCTGGGGTCGGGGTCTGAGGTAAAGGATCTAGAATCCGGCGGTCAGGGTCTGAGGTCCAGGATCTGGGGGTCCGGGTCTGAAGTAAAGGATATAGAGTCCGGGGTCCGGGTCCCAGGTGTGAAGTACGAGATCTAGCACTTGGGGTCCCATGTCTGAGGTCTGGGGTCAGGCCCAGGGTCGGAGGTACGAGGTCCGTCGCCCCCGCGCGCCCCTGCCCCGCCCCCTCCCTCCTCCTAGCCCCTTCCCCCAGGCCCCCCCTTCTCCTCCCTGCTCTCCAAGTCCCCCACCTCCTCCCCTCCCTTCTCT
>NW_021145845.1:0-3407 GCF_002837175.3 Physeter macrocephalus | reverse complement strand
GCCCCCGGCAACGCGGCCGCTGCCGCCGCCACCCCGGCCCCCGCCGCCCCCGGGCCGCCCCCGCCGGTGTCGGGGCCGGGGCCGGGCGCGCAGGCCGCTGCGGGAGGGGAGCGGGCGGCCGAGGAGCCGGGGGCGGGGGCGCTGCTGCGCGAGCCCGTCTACAACTGGCAGGCCACCAAGCCCACGGTGAAGGAGCGCTTCGCCTTCCTCTTCAACAACGAGGTGCTCTGCGACGTGCACTTCCTGGTGGGCAAGGGGCTCGGCGCGCAGCGCATCCCGGCGCACAGGTGGGCCGCCGTCCTGGGACCCGCCGCCCCCGGGGACCCAGCATCCCCGGGCCCAGCCCCCGGGACTCGGTCATCCCTGAGATCCCGCCACCCCTCCCCCGCGCCGGGGAAACCCGCCACCCCCGGGACCTAGTCATCCCCCAGGACCCGCCCTTCTTGGAACCCCTGCCGTCCCCGGGACCCCACCACCCTCAGGACCCCGTCGTCCCAGGACCCAACCCGTTATTCTTGGAACCCCTGCTTGTCCCGGGGGCCTGCCCTCACCCCGGGACACCCACCATCCCTGGGACCCTGCTGTTCCCAGTAACCGCCATCCACGGGCCCTACCGCCCCTAGGCCCTGTGACCCTGCCAGGTCCCCTTCCACCCGTACTTCCAGATACTGGCCGTATTCTGGTCCTGCGACCCCTGCCCCTCCACTCTCATCGGCGTTTCCTGGCTCTGTGACCCCTGACCCTGCCACCTTGGCCAGGATCTCCCAGACGCAGTGACCTCTTCCACCCCCAGCATCCCTGTGACCCCTCAGCCCCTGCCAGGCTCTCCAGGCCCTACAACCCCCAGCCTGGCCAGCCCGAGAACCCCCAGACACTACCATCTCCCTCCACTTCCTCCTTCCTGCCCCAGTGACCTCCTCCCCCGAGTGCCCCATCCTTCTGGGGCTGAGACCCCCAGAGCCCCACCAGACTCCCACCTTGTGAACCCAGTACCCCCAGTGACTCACAGCTCTGACGCCCCATACCCCAGGCCTCCTTTCGAAAGTGGGGGGGGTGTTCTTGGTCCAGGCCCCACCTTTCTGCCAGTCTCCAGGGTGCAGCCCCCAGACTCCTGGGTAGGGTGGGACTGATGTCAGACAGCGTCCTGCCCACTGCTGGTTCCTCTGCCCCCGCACGCTGGGGGGTGCTGGGGAGGGTTCTGTCTGGGGAGGGGGGCTGCAGGGGTTCTCACCACTCTCCCTGGAGTGTCCCCCAGCCTGCTGTGAGGGTCCTCCCCACCTTTCTGACGTGTGGCCTTTATTTAACTTGTGCCTTCGAGATTCCTCTTTCTGGCTTTTCTTGGTTATTTATATACAACTGGGTCTGGATTCCTGTCCAAGGAAGCTTCCAGGCCTGTGATGGGGTCCCCAGTACCTCCCTGCCCTGTGTGTGTGTTGCGGTCCTCCCCCCTCTCCCTCAAGCTGTGAGTAGGGGGCCAGTTGATGTGTCCCCTGTGAGCCCCCAGCCTCCCTCATGCCTTTCTTATCCCACATTCCTGCTGTGTGGACCTCTCAGATCGAAGGTTCTGGTTCTTTGTCTTTTCAGCCTTTGGGTTGTTATATTTCATACGCATTGTTGACATTTAACCTGCAGTGATCAGGTAGATGACCGTACCGTGAGTGACCCTGGGCTCTGCTGAGCCTCAGTTCCCCCCCACCTCCCACCCCCTGGGACCTGGGACTGACCACTCAGACACCTCCTTCCCAGGGCCACAGGGAGGGTGGACCCTGTGACCCAACCAGGTCCTTATCACAGTGGCCGGGGGCTCATCCTCCATACGGGCTGGCTTAAAATGCAGGTGGGGATGTGACCCAACGCATAAAGGAAACACCTCGCAGCCTCGCTGATGGAACGCAGACAGGAGTGGGGAAAATTCCTAATACTGTGCGCCATGCTCCTGGGCTGGACCTAACTCCTGCCTCTGTCCCAGGTGGGCTGGATTTGGGGACTTGCTTGTAAAGAGTAGATTGGAATCCCACCATGGGGGAACCCGGCAGATGCCACCTCAGCCAGGTGGTCAAGGTCGACCTCAGGGTGATGTCCTGGGGGTGTCAGGGTCCCCCTAGAAGGAATCAATGAGAAGGGCACCTCACCCCAGTGTGCTCCACCCCAAACCCTTAACCCCAGTGTAGTGGGTTGAATGGTGTCCCCCAACAAGGTGTGTCCACATCCTGACACCCAGAACCTGTGAACGGGACCTTATTTGGAAAAAGGGTCTTTGTAGATGTGATTAAGAGTTTCAAGAAGAGATCATCCTGGATTATCTGAACGGGCCCTAAATCCAACAAGTATCCTTATGCGAGACACAGGAGAGACTGAGAGAAGACGGCCATGTGACAACAGAGGCAGAGACGGCAGGGACACACGGCCGCAAGCCCAGGATGCCTGGGACCCCAGAAGCTGGAAGAGGCGGGAGGGGGACCCTCCCCGGGACCCTCCGGGGGCAGCACGGCCCTGGGGCAAACTGACCTTGGACGTGTGGCCTCTAGAATGTGAGAGAGGAAATTCCTGTTCTTTCAAGTCACCCAATTTGCAGTAATTTGTTAGAGTAGCCCCCGGAAACCAGTACACCTGGTCCTATCGGAGAAAATACCAGATAAACCCAGCTTGGGGCCATGCTGCAGGATGCCAGCCTGTCCTGGGAGGAGCCTGAGGACACAAGTGAAAGCCATGTGGGATCCTGGATGCAGGCCTGGGGCGGAGAGGATGTTAGTGCGGAGCTGGTGACTGGGGAGCAGGGCCGAGTCGGGGAGGGGCTGGTGCTAACTCTGAGGAAGGCCATGGTGTCTGGACCCACCATCTCCCAGGACCCAGGCTTGGGGTGGTCTCAGGCTGGCGCCGTGAATTCTGGGTACAGGGTGACCCGGGACGTGGGATACAGGAGGGCCTGGCATGAGTGATGGCAGGAGCGGCCAGCTCTGGCCCCGGACAAGTTCAGGCCTCATTCGGAGCCTCCCCCTGCCCCGTGCCCCCAGTCGGCTTAGCCCCACCCCCTTGCCCTGCACTGCACTGCTGTTTGACAGCTTTCTCCCTCTAACTTTCTCTGTGACTGCCGTCATTGGCTTCCTGTGAGCAGGATTTTTTTTTTTTTTTTTTTTGGCTGAGTCACAGCTAGTGGGATCTTAGTTCCCCAACCAGGGATTGAACCCCGGCACCTGGCAGTGGAAGAGCGGAGTCCCAACCACTGGACCGCCACAGGGTTTTGCTTCTCTCCCTCCTGCTAGGCCCAGGAAAATGCCTGGCACAGCAGGTGCTCAGGAAACCCGTGAGTCCACTGTCTACGCTCGCGGGGCTCCCTCTGAGGAAATACCGAGCATCTTAAGGGTAGCATTGTGCACAAATCGGATGGTCCCACATTAATATCTAAA
>NW_021145844.1:36414-50000 GCF_002837175.3 Physeter macrocephalus | reverse complement strand
TGTCCCACTCTTGGCCTTGGTGATGCTTGACATTTCTGGGAAATGAATTTAGTGCAAAAACCAATTCAAAACCTTGTGCCAAACAACCGCTGCGAATAGAACCTGTGGGAGCAGAAATAACGTGAAGAGGCAGCGCGTCCTAAAATAGTCCCCGATGGCTGCTGCGTGCACGGGAGGAGAGGGAGGCAAGTCGTCAAGGGAGCTTTATTAAAGCAGAGACCGAGGCTGGAGCGACGGCGGGCTATTGAGAGACGCGTGTGCGTGCGTGGGCGGCGGCGGAAGAGGGGAGCTGTTGTTCTGATGAATTCAGTCCTCATCTGCGAACGCCCAGCAAACTGTCCACATCCAACTTCCGGTCCCCCCAAGGCCTGGCCGCTGGCCAAGCCGTGGCCACCGTGTCCCACGGCCCATCCCACAGGTCCCAGCCACTCAACCTGCCCAGAATGGACTTCTTCTCCCCCTGCCCCCCCAGCACACCCCAAAGTGACCCCTCCCACCATGCCCCATCTTCCCCTCTCCACACCCCCATCCAACCTGCCATCTCCATACCCTCCATGTAGAGGCAGCCTTGGGCCACGAGGATGGGTACAGGCTTGGAAGCCACGCTGCCAGGGGTCTGGGTTCAAATCCTGACTGCCACTTATTAGTCACGTGTCCTTGAACAGGTTCATTTCTCTGAGCCTCAGTGTCCCCTTCTGTAAAATGGGTGTAACAGCAGCACCTGCTTCCTGTGACTTAAAATTTGTCACAGCATAGAGCTGTGCCTGGTCCAGGTGAACTACTCAAAAAAAGTCGACTATCATTATTGTTGTTAGTATTAGTATCTCATCGATCTCAGTATGCCCTGTTCCTCTGTCCCCACTGTCCCTTCCTGCAGAACTGCTCAGACCACCTCCAGTCATTCATTCATCCTTCCCTTCCCCTCCTGGCAGCCAGGGAAGGAACCAGCAGGTGGGGTCCACCCCTGGCCAGGGCCATACCTACTCCCCATCTCAGAGGTCTGAGGAACAGCCCCTGCTCTCCCCTTAAGACCCTTCCAGCCCTTCCTGGCCCCCACATACTCTCACCTTGGAGGATGTAGTTTATTGAATAAGTGTCCCCCCAAATTTCATGTTCACCCCAAACCTCAGACTGTGACCTTACCTGGAAATAGGGTTTTTCCAGATGTCATCAAGTTGAATTTAGGGTGGGCCCTAAATCCAAGGACAGGTATCCTTATACTAAGATGAGGAGACAACACAAAAAGATACACTCAGAGAAGGTGGCCATGCACAGACACAGACAAAGATTGGAGTGATGTGGCCACTAGAAGCCAGAAGAGGCAAGGAAGTCTCCTCCCCTAGAGCCTTTGGAGGGCGCATGGCCCCGCCCACACCTTGGCTTTGGACTCCTGGCCTCCAGACTGTAAGAGAATGAATGTCTGTTATTTGAAGCCACCGGTTTGTGGTCATTTTCTAACAGCAGCGCCAGGAAACTAAGACAAGGCCATTCCACCTTGTGAGAAACTTTGTCCCTCATTAAATACCATTTACAACCAACAACATAGGAGTCAAACCACGTCCCTGCCGACTAGCAGCCTTACGTGACATTTTGTAGATGTTTCATTAAACTTCTATTGATTACGATCTCGCCATTTCTTTTCCATATTTCGCAGCCAATGATTGCTTTCCCCAGGTTTCAAATCTTTCTTCGGCCTTTCAAAATCCTGCAGCCCAAGGGCCCCATGCCTATGAGGCCTGGTAGATGGAACACTCCACCCACCTGACCACCTCCTGAGGACAACAGTCAGGTGACCCGGACCTGGCCAACGGAGCCCTGCAGAGCCCCGCAGAAGTCCGGCCGAGGGGCATGGGCTGAAGGTCAGCAAAGACCCTTTCTAGCACCACCGGCCCCCTCCAAGGCTCTGGAGTATGGTAGGGATGGAGACATTGGGAGAACAAAGGTCAATGCCTGACCTTGGGGACAGGCCCCCAGCCTGCCCTGCCTTCCCTTTGTTGATTCCCCTCCCCCACCCTTTGCTTCAGCAGCCCCCTCTTTGCAGCTCTCCTGTGCCCCTGAGCTTCTGCCTGTCCACCACCTGGAGGGCCCCTCCTGCCTTTCACTCCACTCAACGCTATGTTCACGAGATCCTCCTGGAACCCTCCAGCCACGTCCCTCTGGAGCAGGCTCAAGTGATGCTGCGTTTTCTTACAGCAGCGGAGGAGAGGAGGGTGGGAGTGCACTCTCCAGGCCCTTGAGGTTCACACGCCCGCAGGCCCGGATCCCACTCCACAAGGATGCAGCAGTGGGAGGACCCCGACCCTTCCCCTGGGGGGTCAGAAATACAGAGAGCTGGGAGGGCACCTGGGGGCCGTGGACACACCTGCTCAAGAACAAAGGCACACACCTTGGGTCTGAATCGGGGAAAGCTACGGCCGCACAAGGTGATGAGCCCGGCGCGGGCTGCGTGGGCTCCCTGTCTCTTAATAAAGAAGCGTTCCGGCCGGTGCCGGGTCTCAGGCGGCCGAGCAGGGATCAAATAGCACCCGGAGTGACCATTATTTGTCTCCCACGCTTTCTCGCCGCCTCCTGTGGCCATAACTCTCCTAAACATTGTCTCACAGTCTGTGTATCGTGGGCATGCTCGCGCACCCTGGCAGTAAAGCGGAAGCTGCGGGTTAAGGGCGGGCCAGCTGGGTTTGCCTGGCCAGCTGCACCTGCTCTTCTCGTCCTCGCGTCCCGCTCAGCTTTCACATCCCTTCATCCTCCATCCTTCCTCGGGCATCACATCTGCCTCCTCTGTGGACCCTGGAAACTTCCCAGCCACCCCCAACCCACCTCCTAAGAGTCACCTGTCTGCCTGCCAGCGAGCAAGTGCCTGGCATGTGGCAGGCCCGGGCCGGCGCTCATGATACCTGCAGAGGGAATGAATGAGGTGGGTCCCCCCGAGCCAGGAGGAGGCCCAAGCTACACCCACCAAGGGGGCCAGTTTGCTTTCTTCATTGCTGACTTGGAGCCATTGCTGGTGACGTGTGACCTCTCCCAGGGGGAAACAGAACCCCAGCTCCCACCCATCTTGGGACACTTAACCTTCCAGTCTTTCAGGGTATCCACCTGTAATAGGGGTCCTCACATCACCATCCCAGCCCTGCACCGTGGCTGTGGGATGGGAGTTACTCCTCACACGTGGGTTGGCCGCCCCAAAGCTTGCACCATTTTATTGGATTCCACTTGTAAACTTGAAGATAAACGGCAGCTAGACGGCCAATCTCTAAGGCATCTCTCTTTCCGTCATAAAGCTCCGAGATCTCAAAGTCTACGCCGAGTCACTTTTAATTTCTTTTTAACTAAGAATTAGCTCGGAGGTAATGGCTTCCATCACATTGATGGAAATCAGGATGAAGTAAGTAAAATGAAAAGCGAAATTGAACCGGAACGTCTTCCTCGTGGCCTTTGAATGATACGATGACAAAAAAAACTATTTGGTCTCCCAGGCTTGGAGTTTTTGTTTTTGGACATCTAGAAAGGAGATGTAATTATAGGGCCCATCTATCAAAAAGATTAAGGGAATCAGGGAATGGGAATTGGTTTGCGACAGCTCTGGAAATTATTTCAACGTGACCCTCTGGGTCTGCATTTTGCACTCTGTGTCCAGCAAGTTTCTCGAATTCTGCAGTTTTCCTCCCTCCCTCCCAGCTCCCCAGATCCATACTCATGAATAAGGTTGATCCTGAGGGCCTGTAGGAGCCAGAGGCCAAAGAGAGGCCCCTGCCTCCCATCCCAGGGCGGGAGGACGGAAGCCCCGTCAACTCGATGCGAGGCTGGCTGCCGGGAGAAAGGCTTGCTTTCCTCACACTGTGTTACCAAGGATACAGCATCCAGTCCTTGAGATCTGAATGAAAGAGCCTGGTTTCCGGGGGTTTTTGTGCTTTTCATGATTTAGAATAAACCGGCCTGCCAGCCCATCCTCCCCACAGCTCTGTGAACTCGCCCATAACATGAATAAATCAAACTTTCTCCGCTCCAGCTGCCTCACGGGGCTGAATTTGGGGTGTTAGGAGGATCAGAGGATTCTCCTGTTTTGGGGCTCCTCAAGACTTACCCTGGGAGTGTTTCCCAAAGGACTTTTACAAAATGCACACTCCTGGTCCCCTCTCCCCGGGTGAGGTCCAGGCAGGTTTTGTGGAAGTTCCCCGGATGGTTCTGGGGCATCTCTTGCTTAAGAAACAAGTCCAGCACCCCTACTTCAAGTGAGGCAATGGAGGCCCTGCGGGGCTGGGGAGGGGGAGGGGGAAGTGGCCAGGAGCAGATGGTCATTAGCAGCAGCCCCCGGCCTAACAACCCTGACAGTGCAGGGCTAGTGGGAGCAGAGGTGTCGTCCCTGGCTCTGCCTCTTGCCAGCTGTGTGACCTTGGGCAAGTTACTCGATGTCTCTGTGGTCAACTTCCTTGGCTGAAATATGGGGACAGTACAGCCCGTCCTTTTGCTGGGCTGGGGTGAGGCTTACAGGAGATTACACCAGTGTGTAATGGGACCCCCCTCCCCACCCGCGTCCAGTATAATTATGTCCAGCACGTGTCTTTGTTGATCCTGCACCAAAATGAAGTGGGGCTTTGGAGGTGCTGCTCCCGCGGTCCCCAGGGCTTCTGCCTTAGCTGGCCACTCTAGACGTTTCCAGGGATGGCTATTTCCTGACACCATCCTGGCCCTGTCTGCCCTCCAGGGAACAGTGAGCCAGGCGGGATGCCCAGAGGGCCCTGGCTGCCAAGCCACCCTGCTTGATAGTTTCTGGGCCTGGAGACGGGCACGAGGTTTCCCCTCATTGGCTGCTTGGGGTGTCATCTTTGCGCACACAACCCCTCTGTCAAAGGCTCTGAAAACCCCATGAGTGCTTTTCTGGAAAAGAGCTCCCCATCCTGAAGGCTGTGCTTCCTAGGCCACCATGACAAATGGCCACAAACTGGGTGGCTTAAGACAAATTCATCTTCTCACAGTTCTGGAGGCCAGAAGTCCAAAGACAAGGTGTCAGCAGGGTTGGTTCTTTCTGGAGGCTCTGAGGGAGAATCCATTCTATGCCTCCCTTCTCTTCCGGCGGCTGCCGGCAACCCTTGGAGTTCCCCGTCTTGCAGAAGCATCACCCCAATCTCTGCCTCTGTCGTCACAAGGCCTTCTTCCCCCATGAGTCCGTGTCTTCTCTTTTGTCTCTTATACGGACACCTGCCACTGGATTTAGGGCCCACTCAGTGAATCCCGGATGATCTCATCTTGAGATGATTTAATTACATCTGCAAAGACCCGTTTTCCAAACAAGGTCACATTCACAAGTACTGGAGGTTAGGACTGAATATATCTTTGGGGGCCACAATTCAACCCACTGCAGAGGGGTTTCAATTCCTGTTATTTCCTTGATTCTAAGATTCTCTTTCCTCCCACATTTTAATGTTTAACTCCACATGTATCTTACAACCAGTGATCAACTCCAGTGCAGTACTTCTGCCTCCCCACGAGCTATTATTAAATCAATGGTAGTTGTATTTCTCATCTATTGTGAATTGACATAGTTCCAGGCTCCGGTCAAAGGAAGGTCTCAGGGCCTCCGGGTTGGGGCCTCTTCTTGCTGGAGGCTGGAGATGGGAAGGCCCGAGGCCAGCCCGGTCTCTCTTCCTCTGCCTCAGCAAGGCCACTTGCCAGCCAAGGTGGGGCACCTCAGATTGAGCCTCCAAGGGCCCTGGACCAGATCTCCTCTCCAGCGGGGGCCAGCTTTGCTTTCTCATCACTCCTGACGGCTGTTGGTTCTGCTGCCAGCACCCCACACCCTACGGCTCTCCAGGCCCAGGGAGGTGGGGGGAAGGCCCGGCAGCAAACCCCGCAGCAAGTACTTTCCATTAATTCTCTCATTTGTTCGCATCAACCTTCCCACCCCGCCTCACTCCTGATCCTTTGAACCTCAGCGGTTATAAATGTCACATCCTCAGAGAGGACCACACTGTTCCAAGCGGTGTCCCTCTCCTCTCATCCCACCACGTACACACACAGCTAACCCCTCCACATATGACAGCTGTAACCATTTTGTTAAATTTTTTGCTTTATTTTTGTCTTTCTTCCCAATCAGGTTCTAGCTCCACGATGGCAGTGCCCCCAACCCGCTCATTCACCCCAGTTTCTGGCACAAGCCTTGACTCTAGAAAGCACCCAGCAAATGAGTGAATGAATGAACAAATGAATGAAGAGTGAGCGAATGAATGAGTGAGTGACTTCAATCCACAAAACTCCCCCAGGAGAGATTTTACAGCCAAGGACACGGAGCTCAGGAAGTCATATCAGATGCGGAGACCATGCAGGTTGTAAGTGGGATTCCAAAGTCCTTCTGTAGCAACAAGCAAACACGCGTCATTAGACACAGTTTGCCATGTTGTCAGCGGGCCCCCATCAGGAGCAGCGCAGGCTCAGTGCGGTGACACTCAGCCCCGCTCCTCGGGGTCCAGCCTGGGGATCCTGGGCAGGAGGGGTGAGACCCCAGTGTGAGAGTCTCCTTGCAGACCCCACACGAAGCAGGGCTGACCCAGCGTCCCCACACCGTGCTCCGGTAGCCCCCGCTCCCAGCCGGTGACTGAGGGTGGAAGGGTGGGAGATGGGGGCCCCAGGCCTTCCCAACAACCTTGCGAGCCTCCCTTAAACCGCACGCCGTCTAGGACGCTCCGGCCAACCTCCTCTCCCGCCCTCTCACCTTCCCCCGGCAGCCACCTTGCACCGTGGGCTTACCGCCCCCCAATCTTTCCTGACTCCCTCCCCATTTTTCCCCACGGGCTTTTCTCCCATAACATTCTAACACAGTCTTAGCATCCACTTCTCAAGGGGCACAGGGGGTTCCTATCTGCTTCTGAGGCGACCTGTAGGGATGAGGCCCCAACTGTCATTCTCTGGAGGAGTCAGGCCTGGAGACAGCAGGTCCTGGCTGGAGCCCCGTGAAGCTGGCAATGTGCTGGAAACTGGGCCTCCTGGGTTGGGGGTGCTGAGAAGGGAGAAGATTGAAGAATTAGAGGATTTTCAATTGCAACTGCCAGCATTCCAACTCAAACGGGCCGAAGTAAAAAACGAAAGGCTCATGTAGGAACTGGAAAATCCAGGGAGGTCTCACACCCCGCGCAGGTGGGTCCAGGCTTGAGCCTGCACAGGGGCTCGTCGCCCCTCCAGCTGCAAGATTGCAGCTTCCAGCTCAGCCACTCCATGGGAAAACCCGCGTGGGGCTGCTATGTTTCTGATTGGCCTGGCTTGGCTCACATGCCCACCCCTGACCAATCACTGGGGCCAGGGGGAATGACGTGTTCTGATTGGCCAGGCCTGGATCACGTGCCCATCCTTGGGCTCATGGGGTGGGGTTTACCCGCGCAGTCCAAGTGGACCAAGAGAGGAGGGCGGTTCCACAAGGGAAAGGCTGGGTGGCGGTGCTGCACTAGGGAACCTGAGGGGCGGCAGCTCTGTCAACCCTGCTGGGGGAGCCCCACCCTCTGGGAGCTGAGCAGGGGGTAGCTCAAGGCCCACTGGCATCCATTACACAGAGTCAGGGCTCAGAGACAAGGACCTGAGACCTCCCCTTACGTTCCAGAACTTTCCAGAGCCTCATCCACCTTCCAAGTGATTGGAAAACTGTGGCTGTGAGGAGCGTCCGGGTGGGGGAGACTGCGGCAGAGACGGTCTTGGTCTTGAGGAAACGGGACAGGTGTGCAGGGTCAGCATTAAGAAGGAAGAGAAAGAGGCTGAGTCCTGGGGCCTGCGAGAGGAAGGGGTGGGGTGGGGTGGGCCCCGGCCAGGATCTTGCGCCAAGAAGCCGCGGAGTGGATGGTGTATACGTAAGTGTTAAGACTCTGTGAAGCAAATAAATAAGTTAAGAAACCCATGTCTAGCCAGCCAGCTTAATCTTAATAAGTGGGTCTACACCCGAGGCCCCTCACCCTCTCATCCTCTACGAATTCACAGCCACCTGATATTAATGTCCCTTTGATGTCTTTCACAGCTGGCCCCTGATACTTCCTGGTTTGGGACAACAGGGCATTTGGATTTTTTTAAATGGCAGCCTCTAGAAGCTAATTAGGCCATTACTCTTCAAAGATCTAATTTGCTTTGATGGGCCAATCTATAATTATATTTCCAAACAGCTTCTATTTAATTACTGCACAAAATGAATGAGGTCCTTGAGCAATTTGAGTCTGATAAACTCACTTCCTGTTTTAGTTCCCGAGACAAAGAAAGACACGGGGAGGGGGAAGGCAGATGGATGGGGTTAGGGATGGGGGCTGACTGACACCTAGGGAGGTAGCTGTCCCGCCAGAAGTGTTGCAGGGATCGTGTGGCCGCACCCACAGCAGGAAGGACCACGGTGGGAAAGATGAGGTGGGAATCAACAGATGTTTGGGGGTGCGGGGGGGGGGCATTGTCACTAGAAGGGAAGCCCCAGGAGGGCAGGGATTTTTATCTGTCTTTACTGCTGTAGTCCGTGTGCCTTGAGCAGAGCTCGGCCGCCAGTAGGTGCTCAGCGAACACGTGTTTAGCAGGTGCATTGGGTAGACTTGATGGGAGTCTGGGTTCTTAGAGCCTGAGCGAGGGTGTTGTTGGGAGAAAGCAAGCTGGCCCTCGGACAGCTGATCCCCTAGTGAGTCTTTTACACCAGGGCGACTGCGGTCGAGCAGCCCAGCATCCATTCCCCCTTTTTCTAGGGATGGCACCCTTGTTCTGCGTTGAGGGGCCACCTTGCCCCCTGAACTCTGTCCCAGTGGATGTCATGGGTTCAATCGTGTCTCCCCTTCCCACAGTCATGTGTTGAAGTCCTGACCCCCCATTTATCCAGTGTGTGACCTTACTGGGAAATAGGGTCATGGCAGACGTCATTAGTTAAGATGAGGTTGTACTGGAGGAGGGTGGGCCCCAATCCAATATGACTGGTGTCCCTATAAAAAGGGGAAATTTGGACACACACACGTACACAGAGAGGATGCCATGCGAAGATTGGAATGATGCTGCCAGAAGCCAAGAAACTATCAGAAGCTCGGCGAGAAGCCTGGAACGGGTCCTTCCCTAATGCCTACAGGGAGGGAGAACAGCCCTGCCGACACCTTGCTCTTGGACATCTGACCTCCAGAGCTGAGAGACAGTACATTTTTGGTGTTTAAGCCTCTCAGTTTGCAGTATTCTTAATGGCAGTCCTAGCAAACTCCTAGAGTGAGAGTGTCAGTCCTGACACCCTCACCTGCTCCCGCCAGGATGCTGCTCAGGTCTCCCCTCCCTGAAACGTGACTCCCGTGGCCGTCAGTGAGCCCTGCCCTTTTGCACCGACTGGGTAATTCTCCTGTGGGCAGCTTCTCTCCTGCCTCCCCCTTCAACTCTCTGATCTACCCCCAGAACCTCCTGAGAACTTCGGGGGCCTTACTGAATTCAGAATGCTTTTTTGTCTCTTGTCAGTCAAATGTTCCTGATTGACGCCAGAACCAAGAGCTGCCCCTTGTGAGGCAGGTCTCCAGGCAGGGAGGGGGCGAAACTCCCTGCCTGCCTGCGCAGCGGGCTTGCTCACGATGGAATCATCTGCTCCCTCTGGCCCCGACCACACACGTTATCCAGCTCATCTAGACCGTGTGTTTGGTGCAGGGGATGCCGCAGTGAATAAGGCAGCGGGAAGGGAGATGATCAAGTAAGCAGTTTCAGTACAGTGGGGTGGGCATTGTGACGGAAGGAGGGGGCCCTGTGGGAGCACAGGTGAGGGGCACCTAACTCCTTGTGGGTGGGGTGGGTGCTCAGAAACGAGGACGGAGCAGGGCTGCCAAAGGCAGGAGAAGATGGAGCTAGGGTAACCAGCTGTCCCGCTTGCCTGGGACTGTCCTGATTGTAGCATTAAAAGCCCCGGGTGCTGGGAAGGCCCATCGTGCCAGGCAACCTGGAGGGTCGGTCCCCCGGGACAGGGCATGCAGGGGATTGTCTGTGGCTGGAGTGGAGAGTAGGGCAAAGAGGGGAGAGAAGTCGAGAAGAGGCAGCATCGCCAGGGGTCTTGCAGCCCAGGGAAGAAGGTGCAGATCTTAGAGCTAAGAGACAGGAAAAGCTTTGGAGAGTCTCCTGCAGGAGCGTGATGTGACAGGAGCTGTAACTTTTCCGAGGACGCCTCTGCCTGCTGTGGAGGGCGGAGCGCACGGGGCAGGCACGCGTCGCTTTTCTCAGGCTCACGGACGCTGTTGCGGGCAGCTTCCGGGCTGTTGCAGACCCCTGAGATCCAGCCACTCCTCACCTCCTGCACGTCTCCAGCCTGGCTCCTCTGGTCACCCGTCCCTCCAATAAACCTCGCTGTGCTCAAGCTAATTGCCAGGTCAGCTTTGTTCAAGTCAGTTTATACCTACAGCAAGTCGGTAGTGGACCCAGGGTTCAAACATGGGTAGATCCGATGCCCAACACGTTGCATTTTCTCCTGTCTCGATGCCTGCGGGGTGTGTGAGTGTGCGCGCGCGTGCGCGTGTGTGTGTGTGTGTGTGTGTGTGTGAGAGAGAGAATGAGAGAGAGAGAGAGTTGTTTGACACTCCCCTTTTTATCTGAAGATAATATTACAGATGAAGGAGCAGCCTGCACTTGACTGACACACAAACGTGTAAGCAATTTTGTTCCATTCCAGAAGCTCCACCGAGGCAATAGTCCCTGATGTGATGTGCTATGATGGATTCTCGGGGCAGCTGGACAGATGTGCTTTCTCTTCTCTACAGGGAGGTCACCAGTCTCTGACTTACCACCAGCATCCAGAGCCCAGGACAGAAATCGCATATTGAAAGCGTCCAGCATGACACTGTCCCCAGAAAGCAGACAGGGGACAACTAGGAAAACACACAGTAAATAACCCAGGACCCAGGAAGGGAGGGAACTTCCCCGCTTTCTCGTCAACGTGTGGGGTGTTGATTATTGGGGGGGTTTAAGGTCTCTGGAAAGGAGACACAAATGTTTGGGACTCCTGGGGAGGTGGATGTCCCAGAGGTGCTGATTCAGCCTGGACGCCGGTCAGGGGTGATTTCTGGGGGTCCTAAGACTTACGTGAGCTATAACTTACACGAACAGAAAACTCCTAAGCTAGGGCTTTAAAAGCACTCGGTGTTTTCACAGCCAGCAGCCAGAGGCCTGGCATTCATCGGCAGGGGCTCGGCCTGGACAGCAGATGGGCCCTCTCTGTGCCAAAATAGCGTCACTGCCCGCGACGCAAACCCACACGCTGGGATGAAACATAGCAGGTCTGGCCCCGGCCGCCAGACCTTGAGCCAAGCCACTGGCTGCCATCCTGTGTCCTGGACTCTTCAGGGACGCTCTGGCTGGTGCTTCCCTGCCCTGAGCAGTGCTGTGCCTCGGACACTGGCCCAGCTGCCCGGCCACCATTCTCACTGCCTGCAATGGATGAACTGGGAGGCAGAGACATGGATCCAGCCCAAATGGTAACCGAGGACACAGGCAGCGCTTTCGGGAGGAGCTGGAGAAGAAACCGAGCTTCAACCACAGGTCAGCACGGAGGGAGACCCCAGCTGACCCAGCTGCAGCCTTGCCAGCCGGGAACAATCCCGGGAAAGGAGCTGAGCCTGCTGGAGGCCGCAGGGAGAAGGCAGCAGCCGCTGGCTCCCGCTGGCGCCGCCGGGCCAGCTCGGGCAAGGGTCTGACCTCACCGAGGCTCGTCCTCCCCATTCTCCACGTCACCCACCTCCCCGGGCTGTTAGGGGACTGAGTGATGGATCCTTTTGCCGGGCTTCCGCTGTTGAGCTTTCCAGGGAGGAAGGAATTCACTTCGCAGCCTTGTGCGACCCTACATTTCTGGCGTGGCTCGGCTGAGCTAGCTTACGGTCCCTCGAGAGCTTCCAACGGTGGGCTCACCGTGCCTTGAGACAGGAATCCCAGGCCCTCTCCCCGCGCCCCCACCTCCAGCCAACAGCTGGTGCCAGCCAAGCAGTGTCAGGGGGCCCTCTAGCCCATGTCAGGGGTCCCGGTGTCACTGCCTTCCTTCCGGGCTGCCCCCCGCTAACATCATCAAACGGGGAGGGATGGTGCCAAGCGGGAGATGCATTACACCTCCTTCCCGTGTTTGATTCCATTGGGTCATGAGACGGGGACTTCTGCCCCTCTGACTTTTTTCTTTTTCTGACCTGAAGCTATTGGGGAGATTTTTCTCCGATCTGGACACCCCACAGGCACTCAGGACCGTCTGCTCAGGAAGGGGCACCTCCCCGAAGGCCAGAGGTAGGCTCTCTGGGTGCCGTTCAGACCCAGGAAAGGGGCTCCCCGCAGCCCAAGAGGGATCAGAAGAGAGAGGGGTTGGGTTTCTGGTGAACTGGCTTCATGGAAAGACAAGAAGCGACTTAGAAGCACCTCCATGACTATTTTTCTGGTCATGTCCTCTCCTCCCCACAGGGTTTAAAAATCTGCCTGGACCCAAGACAGGCCTTTGATGATGGTTGTGTCAAAGGCGGGGGCTTCCTGGCATCTGCTGGCCCTTCTTCCCACCGCATACTTCTGCCCTGGTCTTGCCTGGAACTTTGACGTGTTGTACCAAGCGGAAGATTTTCTCCAAAACCATCGGCAAGTTGGGGATCATTTTCTGCAGCAAAAACACCACCAAGGCTTTTGTGGTAACATTTCAAAGTTGCGTTGCAGTAGACACGCCCCCCGGGAGTCTGGGTGAATGAGAGCAGGCGTTTTGAGTCGAGGCAGTTTGATGCACGTTACCGGCTGCTGCCCGTGTGTCCTGACGTAGTGGTGTCATCACCCCGCGTTTGTTCGCTGGGCACAGACAGGGCTCTTGCCCCGACGAAGCCGTACTGTTGAATAACGGAATTATTCTTTTCCCATCCTGCCTGCTGGATCGCAGCAGCTGCAGGACCCGCACTGGGGGCGAAGCTTCAGGACCTGAACTGTACAGAATGGAGCGGAAGCTCCCCCTCCAACTCTCTCCCTCCCCAGTCATGAGATTTCTCCGAGGAGCCTCGGTGTCATGTTCCCACCCATTAACGCTCCTTTCTTCTTTCCCCTGGAAATGAAAGTGTCAGCTTTTGCCAGCAACGCCTGAAGAAAGGGAGAAGGCGGACAGGCCCAACCCACCCCCACGCCCCGAGCCACGCTGCCGGTACCTCCGGGAGGAAACGCTGGACCTTTCCTGCTTGGTACCCGCTTCCCTGCAGGTTCGCAAGTGGCAGTGCAGGTAAGAGGTGGATAAGTGCCTCAAAAGTGAAAAATAGAATTCCTCTTCTGGATCATGCCCCGAATAATCGAAAGCAGAGGCTTGAACAGTTATTTGTACACACATGTTCATAGCAGCATTAGTCACAGCAGCCAAAAGATGGAAGCAGCTCACATGTCCATCAGCAGATGGATAAAGTGTGGTCTGTCCACACAAGCGAGTATTATTCGCCGTTAAAAAGGAAGGATGGGGCTTCCCTGGTGGCGCAGCGGTTGAGAGCCCGCCTGCCGATGCAGGGGACGCGGGTTCGTGCCCCGGTCCTGGAAGATCCCACGTGCCGCGGAGCAACTGGGCCCGTGAGCCGTGGCCGCTGAGCCTGCGCGTCCGGAGCCTGTGCTCCGCAACGGGAGAGGCCACGACAGTGAGA
>NW_021145844.1:12571-36261 GCF_002837175.3 Physeter macrocephalus | reverse complement strand
GCCGCGGAGCGGGTGGGCCCGTGAGCCGTGGCCGCTGAGCCTGCGCGTCCGGAGCCTGTGCTCCGCAACGGGAGAGGCCACGACAGTGAGAGGCCCGCGTACCGCAAAAAAAAAAAAAAAAGGAAGGATATCACATGCCACAGTATGGATGAACCTTGAGGACATGATGCTGGGTGAAATAAGCCAGCCACAGAAAGGCAGATACTGTAGGAGGCCACTTCTACGAGGTCTCTGGAGGATCCAGATTCATAGAGACAGGAAGTAGAAGGGTGGGTGCCAGGGGCTGGGGGAGGGGGAGATGGGGGTTAGTGTGTAATGGGGACAGAGTGTCAGTTTACAAGATGAGAAAGTTCTAGAGATGGATGGTGTAGGTGGCTGCACAACAATGTCAGTGTTCTTAATGCCTTAAACTGAACTGTTTACCTGAGAGTGGTTAAAACAGTACATTTTATGTTATGTGTATTTTACTAACAGTACAAATGAAGCAGCTCAGAATTGGTTAAGGGGTTTTGCTCTCCCTGGGATGGGCAGCATGGCCCGGTGGGCACCCTCTCTGTGCCTGCGCAAGCCCGGAGTGGGCTGGCCCAGGGGTCCTGGTGCTGCGGCCACCCACCCGGGGTCTGGAAGAAGACCCACTCTGTCTCAGTAAACCCCCAGGCAGAGAGAGCTCTGGGTCCCTGTCATGTGAGATTAAATTCAGAGATCAAGGCCCCAGGGAGGCATCGAGACCAATGTCACACAAGGAGGCCCAGTTGCTGTGTCCGTTCTCTGTGTCCAGCTGTGACAGAGGCCAGGGGAGGGCGTGAGTGGTACAGGCCAGTCACTGCATGTGGGGACAGAGGTGGCAGGGCGGCGACACTGGGTCTGGGCGGAGGGCTCTGAGGACCAGATGTGGCCGTGAGGAGGGCCACAGAGCGGCTCTGCGTCCGTGGGGCCTTTTTAAGGCCATGGGCTATGGCTCAGCGTGACCTCAGTCCTGTCCCTCCCAGTCCCCGGGCATCAGTTTCCTCCTCTGTCACGTGAGGGTGGATGGTCGCTAAGGGCTGTCCCAGGACAGCGGACATTTATGGTTCTGTGTGAAAAATGAGCACGTCCTGAGGGGTGGAACATCAGAGCTCTAGAAGTGTGGGAGACACCTGGGTGGTCACCTGCCTAGTGACCTGGAGAGCTCGGCACATGGGAAGCGCCCCCTGCCGCCCTCCCACCCACCACCATGTCGGCTCTGGGGGCTTTGTGCGGGGGTCCTGCTCCTGGCTTTGCTCAAAGGCCCTTTGACAGTTGGGACACGTACCTCCCGGTGCTGCTGAGCCCGGGGTCGCCCCCGCCACTCACTTCCCAGATGAGACCCAGGAAGGATGAGTTGGGCGCCAGGAGAGGTTTTCTGAAAATGAATAATCTGGGGGAGGCAGGTCCTGTTCCTTTCATTTCTTGAGAATCCAACAGGTCAGGGCCGGGCGGGAGGTGGGGGAGGGGAGCGCAGCAGGGACCCGGTCTGGGAGCCATCGCTGTCCTCTGTAGCATCTTCTTCGCCATGACAGCACTAGCCGCCAGCTCTGGAAGTGTTCCAGGCACCAATGCTTTACATGTGATTTCTAAGCCCTCAAGACAGCCTTTCAAGATACTTGCTACCGTCCCCACTTTATGGATGAGAACATCGAGACTCAGAGCAGCTGAGAGACTGGCTCAGGGTTACACAGCAGGGAGGAGGTGGGGCCAGGATCTGAGCCTGCGTTAACCTCCCACATCACGCAGCCCCGAGGTCCGGAACTGAAGTGGTGCCCTGAGCATGGCGGATGGATGACAGGAGCCGGGGAGCCCCCCATCATGGCGGCAGGGTCCCCGCAGGCAGCTTCTCAGCCACCAGGCTCAGCGAACGCTGCTGGTTGGAAAGCCCAGGAGCTGCCCCTGCCCCAGAAGCAGGGAACACACAGTGGAACACACCCACCAGCATCTGGACCCAGAGCTGTGTTGTCCAGCCAACCGGCCGGCAGGCCAGCAGCCAGCAAGGGCGCCAGCTCTCCCAGGCTGGGTGCATCCTTCCACGGTGAGCCGCGGGGAGCGAAACCCAGAAACCCAGGGCCTGCGCAGTGGGTGCCTCCCCTCAGCGGCCCCGTCCATCCCCACTCCCCGTTTCCCTAGGCTGGGTCCGTCCTCCCCGGAGCTGCTTGGTCTCGGCCCAGTTTCCAGACATCTCAGGGCGGCTCAGAAGCTCTCAGTGGGCCCAGGCTCGGTCTGAATTAGGTTGCTCTTGATGTTATTGTTTTGGGGAGAAATGTTCATCTCCAGCCCCTGCACTGTGCACACAGACCGGGGCTCCTGTCCCGAGCCAGATGCCAACTGATTCCAAGGGGAGGGGGGCGGGAATTTGATCTGATTCCTGTGCGAGGGCACAGGGGTCGTGCGCCCGCCTGGCGGGGGGACTCTGGGGGCTCTGGCATGTAGGGTGGGCTGCTGGGAGTGTGTCGGGGGGCTCAGAGGGGAGCAGACAAGCGAGCTTGCCCAGGGCCGAGATTTGGAAACTACAGCAGGGAGTCTGGGGGCCACGGCTCAGTTTGGCCTCCCCCCAGCCCCAGGTCCAGTGTCGGCGTCCCAGCCCCGGAACAGACGATGGGCACGGAAAGCCGACTTGCCCCGAGCTCGAGGCACAGGCTATGGGGCCAGGGGCCCGGGGTGAGAAAGCAGGCAAGGTCTTCCTGATGCTCCTTCAGGGATGGCTTCTCCCCTCCAGCCCTCCCTGGGGCCCTCCCCCCAGCTCTCCACTCCAGGTCGTCCAGGTCTGTGCTCTGGATGCAGGAGTCCCCACACGTCAGCGGTGCCTGGAGTGGACACTGCCTAGTGTATGCCTCCTGGACACACAGCTAGATGGCGCTTCCCAGCACCCCCTGCAGACGGGTTCATGGTGGGGAAGTGAAGTACCCACCCCCCACAGGCCTGGCCCATCACACCCTCCTTCCTTGGATCCCAGGGCTCTGGGGGAAAACGGGTCACCTGATGGAAGGAGCCTGGGTCCCCGCATGCCCACGTGGAGCGGAGCATCCACAAAGCCCACTTCGAGCTGAGACCTGAGTGAGAAGCCGCCTTCCTCGTGGGGAGGCCCTGAGCTGCGGACTGGTTTGTTAGCTTCATGGAACCTCCTGGGGCGCCCGGAGAAGGCAGCTGAACTGAGGGCTTCCCATGGCTCCATAAGCAGCACGGCTCCAGCCAAAGGAGAGGCAGGAAAAGGCAGGTGCTTCCTTGTGGGGGCACCTGAGGACCCCAGACCTGCTGGAGGCTTTAGCAGCGGTGGGGTCCCACAGGACAAGTGAGGCAGGGGCCTGCACAGAGGAGGCCACTGCGGAGAGAGAGGTGGGGCTGGGACACTTCAGCGTCCAGCAGAGCAGTTCAGGAGGTGGCGTCCTGTGGAAACAAGACTAGAGGCGACCCATGGCAGCTCCCCTGTGACCTGCAAAGGACTGTGGGTCCAGAGCCTTCCCTACGCGTGGCAAGCAGGCTGGAACACCCGCCCTCAGTCCCCACCTCTCCAAACAGGTAAGCAGCTGGGCCGAGGGCAGAGGAGGGGTCCTGCCAGCTAGAGGCAGCGGGACCAAACCACATCTGGTTCAGAGACGCTCTTGTCTTCAAGAGCACGTGTGGGCCAGCACCCCCGGGCTCCCTCTTCGCCCTCAGTGTCCCTGCCCCAGCTTGGGTCGGAAGGCAGGGTCTTCCGACACTGCCAGGGAACCAAGCTTCTTAGCTCCTCCGTGCCCAGAGCCCCTCCCTCACCCAGCATCGGCCTTGATTGCTAGGCTCAGCCCTGACCGAGCCTGGAGAAAGGGGGTGCGTTGGGGGCTGGGGTGCAGAGTGGGGGATCGTGCCCAGGTTGGAGGAACAGAGAGCCCTCCCAGATAAACTGGGTGCCACAAAATAACGTGTCTTCCTGGGAGAGCCATGGATACACCGAGACAGCACATCACGGAAAAAGATGTTTAAAGTTTAAAAGGCGGTCCATTGCCTGGATCAGTAATCCAAACATCTATCCCTGCTCTGGGCAACTCAGCCCCTGCTACTGCTTACACACCCCTAGTGATGGGGAACTCACTACCTCAAAAGGAAGACATTTTAGTTGTCAAAGAGCCAAGACCAAGTGTTTATCCTTTCTGAAGACAAATGCTTCTTGCCAGGTAGAGCACGGGGAGTCTCTCCTGGTTTTGGTGAAGGACAAGGGCTCTGGACTCAGACTGGGCAAGTCCCAGCTCCACTTCTCACTGGCTGTGTGTTATTGGACAAGCACTCAACGTCTCTGGGCCTGTTTTGTCATCATCATTTTTTAAATGGGTGTAATAATTGTACCTTCCTCACGACGCTATTGTGAGGATAAAATGAAATAACCCATCTAAGTTACGTGGCACAGTTTCTGCCATGTGACACGTGCTTGATAAATGTTAGGGATTATTACACAACTCTATGAAATATAAATTCTTTAAGCCTGAAAGTAGGGATCTGAATCAAATTGGAGCTTGGTCTTGTGGATTCTACAAACGTGAGTTCCCCGAGAAGGTGAGGGGTAAAGCTTTTCATGTCTCTATTTTGAGTAACAACAGCGACCATTACTAAGCGTCCATCTCCTGCAGACCCCGTGCTCAGCACACGTGTTCATGATCGTATTCCGTCCTCCACGGACTCTGGGAGGCTGGGCTTATTAACACCTGCAGTGGGTTGAATAGTGTCCCCCCCCCCCAAATTCATGCCCACCCAGGACCTCAGAACGTGACCTTATTTGGAAATAGGGTTGTTGCACGTGTAATTAGTTAAGATGAGGTCTTACTGGAGTAAGGAGGTTCCTAAGGCCATTGACTAGTGTCTTTATAAGAAGAGTAGGCGCTTCCCCGGTGGTGCAGTGGTTAAGAATCCACCTGCCAATGCAGGGGACATGGGTTCGAGCCCTGGCCCAGGATGATCCCACATGCCACGGAGCAACTAAGCCCGTGCACTACAACTACTGAGCCTGTGAGCCACAGCTACTGAAGCCTGCATGCCTAGAGCCTGTGCTCTGCAACAAGAGAAGCCACCGCAATGAGAAGCCCATGCACCGCAACGAAGAGTAGCCCCTGCTCGCCGCAACTAGAGAGAAAGCCTGCATGCAGCAACGAAGACCCAACGCAGCCATAAATAAATAAATACATACATACATAAATTTATTTAAAAAAAGAGGGAGGAGACACAAAGACACACACACACACACACACACACACACACACACACACACACACACCCGTGAAGACAGAGGCAGACATCGGAGTGATGCAGCTCCAAGCCAAGGAACACCACGTCACCGGGAGCCACCAGAAGCCAGAAGAGGGGGAGAAGGATGCCCTCCTAGAGCCTTGAGAGTGCGTGTGGCTCTGCCGACACCTTGATTTCAGACTTCTGGCCTCCAGAACTGTGAGAGGATCAATTTCTATTGTTTAAGCCCCTAAGCTTGTGGCAATTTGTTACAGCAGCCCCAGCAAACGAATACGTACATCCCCATTTTACAGATGAGGAAACTGAAGCTCAGAGACATGGTCCGGGTCCCAAGTCACTAAATGAAGAGTCAGGATTCGATGACTCTTCAACGTCGAAGCTCGGGCGGTTCTCTGCAATCACGCCTCAGGAGAAATATCCATTCTCTCTGGGACACGGAGAACAGCATAAGCAGTGCACTGGGGCTGTCCTAGCCCAGGTTTTCTAGAAAATAGAACCTGAGGCAAGGCTTGAGTGCTAAGGGGTTCCTGGAAGGTGCAGTCCCAGGGCGGTGAGAGTGAGAGAACAGAGGATACTGGAGACATAAAATGATACGCTCCTAGGCCGGCCGCGGCTTCACCCGCTGCAAGAGGTGTCCCAGGGAGGTTTCCCGCCAGGCTCGCAGAAAGACAGCCAAGCCTCAGGATGACATTTCCAAAGGAGGAAAGGAGAAGAATTTATCTGCCAGCTTCCTCCCATCTCCTATCTCCTTTAGCCAAAGTTGGCCGCATGGGACTTAACCGCCCAGCTGCCACGTGCATCGCCTGCTACCTTTAGGTGACTGCTGGGCGGAGCCCGGGCCGTGCATTCACCCCCGCGGGGGTCAGGACAGCCCGTGGTACTGATGGAAGAGGTTACAAGGGCAGCAGCGGCAGCAGCCTGGGCTCTCTGTAAGCAGACGGCGCAGTCCCGGGAGACCAGGAGGCAGCAGGGGCCCAAGGCAGCACGTCCAGTGTCCTTCCCAGTCCCTATTCCTCTGTCACCCCCAACTTTGCCCTTTCTTTCTTCCAAATGCTGCCCAGAACAGCTGCCACAGGGTCCCCCGAAATTCTCCGTGAAGATGCGGCAGAGTCTTGGGTTGGGAGCCTAAGCGATGTGGATAGGAATCCACGCTCCACAAACAACTCACTTTGGACACCTAACCTTTGACTTCTGCCTTCACATGGCTTTACTCCGTGTGCGTGTGTGTGTGTGTGTGTGTGTCTGCGCGGGCACCTGCGCGCATGTGCGTGAACGCACGCACACCCACGTGCATCTGGGTCTCTTCTCCTCCCACGGGGACACCAGTCACTGAGTCAGGAGTGAAATCACGTAACCCATCTGCACCCAGTTCTCTCATCCATGGGCTGGGGAGGTGGGCGGTCTCCTAAGATGGCCTGCGTGAACCGTGCTTCCTTTAGCGTTCACACCCTCGTGCGGGTCCTTCCCATGCTGATTCCAGGTCTGGCCTGCCAGCTTCCGCTTCCTCCCTCTTGGGTCCTGCTCTCTGGGGTGCTCAGGGCCACCACCTAAAAGCCCAGGCCCCCTCCAGGAAGACAGCATGGAGAGGCGAGACTCTTGTACTACATGGAGCAGAGAGAAGCCCAGCCGTGCCCGGGCCCAGTCGAGCCTACGGATGACACCAGCCCCGCCGCTGTCTGACAACAACATGAGAGGCTTGAAGTGGGATCAGAGGGAGAGCTGCCGTGCTGAGCCCGGCCAGCCCACGGCACCCTGAGAGATAAAAGGATGGCGGCTTGGGGTGGTCCGCCATGTGGCCACAGGTAAGTGAAGCGGCAGTGATTTAGGCTCTCCCTCCCACAGGGCTGAACTCTGCCAAAACACCTGTGAAACGTCAACGGGAGATGAGTTCAAGAAGCATGTGAGAGTCCGGAGCGAGGCACGGGCGCAGGAGTCTCCCTTTCCCGACCACCTCCGCTCCCCTCTCGCTTCTGATATTCGGAGCTAAGAACTGTGGGCTTGTCACCAGCAGCAGGGCCCAAAGAGACGCCAGCTTGGGGGCTCTGGCGCGACCCCAGAGGTGGCCCTTCTGATGAGGGTCTGCGGGGACACTGGGCTGTGTCAGAAGGATCAAGAGGTGTAGCTCCCCCACTGGGGCCAGCAGTGTCACGGAGAGGCCCCTCAGCCCAATGACCCGGGTCCAGGCCCTCCCGGGGCCACAGGGAGGGGCCGCAGCCCACGCCCAGCCTGGAGCCGGGCGGAGGAGAAAGGGCTGCAGGCAGGGACAGTGCTCACATCTGCACTGAGGGGAGGTGGTCCCTCCCGGGAGCCTCAGGGCCCTGCAGCTCGGTGGTCCAGCCTAGCTTTGTAGCATAAGCGGGGCCCAGAGAGGACACGGTCCCGCCCGAGTTTGCACAGTAAGGTAGCGGCTCGGTCTGGCCCGCTCCTAGGTCCTGGTCCCCATCCAGGGCTCCTCCTACGCCCTGACATCCCTGCTGAGGTCGTCCAGGAGAGAGGAGTGGCCGCCTGGGGCACGGTACTCCAGGCAGGACCCTAGCTGGGCAGAGAGGGGGGCAGGAGGGCCGCCCCCAGTCAGCATCCTGTCCCCTCTGGCTGTGAGCGCCGCTGGACAAGGTCTGACTTGCTGTCGTCTCTGTCATCTGCCACGGCAACAAGCCAACGCTGTTATGTGAGTGCCATTGCCATGGAAACCGTGAGTCAAGGCGGCACTTTAGCGGAGCCAAACCCGCGGGGTTTGCGGGGAGGGGCGGTTGGCTCTCAGGGCCTCTCTGCCGGTGGGAAAGGCGAGACCTGGCATCTCCTTAGACTCTCCTTAACGGGGTGGAGTGGGGGTGATGGGGAGGGAGCGGGGGTGGGGAGGAAAGGAGAGGAGGAGAGAGGAAGAAGTTAGAGGGACAGAGCAGCCCTGGGACCGGCTCGGGGGCTTCCAAACCCAGACCACAGGGCGGAAGGGTCTCTCCTGCCAAGCAACAAAATCTGCCACTTCCTGAACCCAGGAGGCCGAACTTCCAGGGCCCAGGGCTGCACCCGTAGATGCAGCCTTTTAGCAGTGATGGGGAACCGGGGTGGCCTCTGGATCGTGGGGTTCCACCTGAGAGGCCACTCAGCACAACAGCTCATTCCTCAGGGGAGCAGGGAAGTTTGGGTCCCGGGGTCACGCAGTGGGTCCACGTGGAGCCAGGAAGGCAAGAGGAAGAGGGCCCTTCTCACCCACCGAAGCCTCTTCCGCTCACCGCTGTCCAGCGGGCAGGTGGGTGCAGGCCTGCCGGCTCCAGAGGAGGCCGGATCCACACTGGGCCCCCCAGAGAACAAATTTGTTCTCTGCGGCCTGGGCCCAGCAGAGAACAAATCCCTCCCCCAGATCTGCCTGGGGCACACACACTGCGTTGGTAGGTCAGCTGACAGCATCACGGCACATGGACAGCCAGGTGCCCAGTCTAGCCCACGTAACCTCGCTACCGCGCCCTGGGGCTCTCCCTCCTGGGCCCTGGCCCAGAGCCTCACACTTCCTGAAAAGAGGGCAGAGCCCACCCCAGGGAGCGAGCCTACCGGTGAACTGCAGGTGAGGACAGTGGGCCCCTGCTCGCCCTGGTCAGCCGTTCTCTCACGTCTTTACTGATGACGGCCAATGAGGCCATTTGCCAGAGGCCACAGAGCTTGCAAAAGGGAGAACGGCGCTTTGGACCGAGGGCTTGGTGATGGCAGAGTCATCGCAGCGGTCAGCCGCCGTGCCACTGAGCACAGGCCCGCTGGCTGAGCCGCCCGTGGGAAGCATAATGTCAGCTCAGCCCTCCCTCGTCTGATGTTGGGAGGCTTCTGGCTGCTGTCCGGCTGCCACTGTGAGCGCTTCCGGGGCCGGCTCCGGGCAGGAGGCCGTGGACCTGGCATTGCAAGGGGAGAGGTGAGTTGTCCTGGCCGGCATGCTGGGCCAGTTTCCCAGCAGAGGACAGTTGTGTGGTGACCAAGCCACAGGGCAGGACAGAGCTGGACACGTGCCCCCAGCTCGTGTCTCTCTGCAGTCCCAGCTTCGCGGCTGCACACCTGTACCTTCTGCCGTCGGGCGAGGTTCCGTGGCAGATGCTGCCAGCACCGCACCTGTATCCCCTCACGTCTTACCACTGCCATGCAGGCCAGCAGGCTTCCGACCGCCAGCCTCCGCGTCTTGTGGCCAGAGGGCTTTCTCTTGGACACCCAGGTGGCCAGGAGTCCCCAGGGACAGCTATCCACCAAAGAGCCCCGAGAGTGCTGGTGTATCAATACCCCAGCTCTCCTGCCCTGCAGTGGGGGGGACGTGCGTGCTCCATGCCATCTGCCACGACTTCCCAGCAGCTTTCAGCTTCAGATGCCCGCAGTGGTCATTTACTGGGTACTTCACCTTTTATTGAAGCCTTCCAATCCCTGCCTCACAAACACCTCTCCTGGTGTTTCCTGGGACACCTCCCAAGTAAATCACTTGCATTCGACTCCTTGTCTCAAGGTCTGCTTCTAGGGCGACTCAGACTCAGGCTCCCATCCTGCCTCATCCTGAGACTCAGTTGATCTCAGTGGTTACCTGTTGCTCTGTGGGCCACACTCTGAGAGCCAGGGTTGATTTTTGGCCACTATCTGCAGACAGGCGACAGGGAATGGAGTTAGGGGAGGCTTAGCAGAGGACCACTTGAGCAAGGTCTTGAAGGATAAATAGTCTGTCTGCGGAGAGGGAAGAGCCCAGCAACAGCACCACCTCCCCCGTCTTAGCCCTGAACTATTTGCAGAATGTACCTGGACACCAGCACCCGTCACTCAGCTGTGGGATTCTGAAATGTGAACCTGTACAGCTCCGACTGGTCATTCCTCAGCTCTGCAACCTGCACCGTCTCCCCATTGCCTGCACCCGGTCCAGGCTCTTTGGCTTATGGAGTGAGGCTCTTTGTAAACTGGCTCCACCCCACTTCTATGCCGTTCCTTATGTCATTGCAGCTGTCCTACTGACCTCCCCAGGGAACCCAAGCTGGTAAAATTCTGTCTGTCCTCTTCTGTGCCATCAAAACACCCTCTCCTCCAGGAAGCCTTCAGTGGTGGCCTCAAAATCACAGCTCTCATCTTTGTGCCACTAGAGCACCATTGCCAGACTCTAGGGCACCGCCCAGCTCCAGACTGGGGTGAGTCACCAATCTGGGTCAGACCAGAAGCTCCTCGAGGTCAAGACCCATTACCTGGGCTCTTCCTATCCCCCCATCACAGCAGTAACAATGTAACAGCACTTCTGGAACATTACAAAGCTCCCATACATCTCCCCTTTGACCTTGCATGGAGAACACATCTCCACCAACACAAGCTGGTTTGGATGGGCATGAACGGGGGCTCCCATGCAGCCCCAGGGCTGGATTTATGATTTGATATATGGTTTATAAGGGAGGGAACAGAGCTCATCAGGAAGGCCGCAGTCATCCCAACTGCTTCTTAATTAAGCGAAAGATGAGGGTCCAACTCCCTTAAAGAGGAGCCCCTCCTCCCCTCTTCCCCAAAACGTTGCATCATCAGAGGCGCGGCTGGCAAGGAGTCGGGGGCACGTCGAGAGTGGGTAGGACCCCTGCAATCGCAGCAGCTGGGGATAGAGGTGATGCCCCCGCCAATGAGCTGAAAGCCCAAATCAGAAGTTTTAACATATTCCTTAGTTAGAACCCTGCTTTGTTCTCAGCTGGCCACCCGTGCGGGCCCCAGCAAGACCAGGCAGCATTGTTGTCTGTGCGCTCCTGAGGCAGATCCGCTGCAAAAGCGCATCCCAAATGAGATTACATCTTATACATGTTTAATGTACTCTTCTCGCCATTGAAAATGTGGGCCTATTAAAATAGCAGGGAGGGAAAACTGACTCTCAGAGCTGGGTGTGGAGAGAATAGATCACTAGGGAAATGAATAATATACTAACAGCGTAACGACGTTGCTTCTCTTATTAATCGTATAAATCACAGGATTCTCGGGCTGTCAACAGAAGTTTTAAAAAAATAAAGCCGACTTCTAGTTTCCCAGAAGACTGAGGCCCGTGGGGCATGGGTGCTGGTTGCCTGGTGGTCACAAGGGTCACGAAGCTGAGGTTTTCTGGGCACTCTGACGAGGCTGCCGAGGGCCTGGGACTTGCCCTGGAGGTGGCGGCATGTTGTGGCAAGATTGTAATCAGTTCCAGCCTGCATCCCCTACCCATGCCAAGGATACAAGAAAGGGGAATGAGGTGTGGTCCCCTGTCCACTGGCCAGAGGGACGGGAACATATACAAAGGGCCCAGAGCAGGCAAAACCCACCCACCACTGACCCACACAGCTGTTCTAACAATCGCCAGGACCACATCTCACCTGGGAAATCACTGGCCGGGCATTGCTACTGGGTCATTGAATATGCTCGGGGCAGTGTCCCCCAGGTGTCCGTGGCGGAGACTGGCCGGGCTCTGTGGCTGCAGCCTTGTCCTCCGATGGCACCCACCTCCCAGGATGGTAGGGGTGGGGGCACGTCGGGTGGTTCACGGAGGTGCTTACAGAGAGCCTGGCCTGGGCTAAGCGCTCAGCCCATCTGAGTTACCGTGACTGCTGCCGTTGGTGCAAAGCTGGAATCCCCACTGTCCTATGTTTCTCCCTGTGTCCCTGGCAGGGACCACATCTGAGTGTGGAGTTCTGCGGAGCAGGGCCAGCCCTGTCCTGGGAAGATGCAAGGGGCAGAACTCAGGAATCAGCTGGCTGAGCGGTAAAACGTCTCCACGGCAACCAAAACTCCCCCTTCAGAGAGGGTCACTGGCTTTGGTTTTCCAGGCCCTGGGAGGGCAGCTGGAACCCATAAGCTGGAGAAACTGGGGTGCAGACCAAAGGCTCACTGCACTGGATCACAAGCTCCCTCGGCCCCAGGGCAGCTGTGGAAAGTAGGCCAAAGCACGTCTCCCCCTTCCTCAGCCACTGGGAAGGCTCTTAGAGCCCAGAGCCCTGAGGAGGTCTCAGGCCCTGTGTCCAGACGGCTGTGAGCTCTGACGTGGCAGGGATGCTAGTCTCGGGCTACGGCAGCGGGGCGCAGGCAAGGGATCCCACAGAGTTGTTGAGCGGGGAGCATCTCCGGGTGGAGGAAAGAGGAAAGAAACCCTTGCCTCCTGGGGCTTTTCACTCTGGGGGGTTTCGAATGCCCATCTCTGGCAGCCAGGGGGTGCCTGACCGTCGGTGCCCCCAGTGATGTAGAACTGATCACAGGGTATGTAGTTCTGCCTCCATGCAGGGAAAATTAGGGAAACTGGACCTCAGAAAGGACGCCAGCTGTCCTCGGCATCACCCAGCGAGGCAGGGGTAGAGGGGGAAGAACACAGCTGTCCTGATTTCCAGAACAGCCTTGTTCTACTTCGCCAGTGAAATCATCTAGGGAGATTTTAAAACTCCCAACACCCAGGCCCTTCCCCAGGCCAATGAAATGAGAGTCTCTTAGGGGCAACAGCTTGGGGATTTTGTCAACGATCAGAGCATATCTCTGGGCAGCGTTGCTCTGCTGCTGCCGGCCTCCAGCCTGCTCCCCGACTGGCCTTATCCATTGACCGCAAAGTTCTCGACGGTGCTTGAAAACACCGCCTTAGGAGAAGCAACTCGGGACTCCCCTGGCGGTCCAGAGGTCAAGGCTCCGCGCTTCCAATTCAGGGGGCGCAGGTTCAATCCTTGGTCAGGATCTAAGATCACACGTGCCACGCTGCGCGGCCAAAAAAAGGAAACAAGAAAAAAGAAAAAGTAACTTATGAACCTTGTCCCTGCAATTTTGTCTACACCATTTGCTCTCGCGACAGACTGCCTCTTCACAGATAGTTCCAGAGTCAAATCTAAATGATCAGAAGTTCTCAACTAGTGGAGAACATTCAACTTCCCCTTTTCTGGGCAACCTTCGCTGAGTTACCCACACATAAAAGAAGGAGCTTTGAAACCCTCTGATCCTTTGGGGAACTGAAGCCCTGTGAACGTCTGTGCTCTGAAAAGTTGTGTGTAGCTACGTTTTGGTCATTTTAAGAAGAGTCTCCGCTTTCCTTCATCCCAATTTACACAAAGTGCTTTAGCGGTGCTGTAGACTGAGTGTTTGTGTCCCCACCCCAAATTCAGATGTTGAAATCCTAACCCCCCAACGCGATGGTATTTGAAAGTGAGACCTTTGGGAGGTGATTGGGTCATACAGGTGGAGCCCTCACGAGTGAATTTGTGCCCCTATAGAAGAGACCTCAGGGAGCTCCCTCACCCCTTCAGCCATGTGAGGACACAGCGAGAAGACAGCCATCTGTGACCCAGGAAGCAGGTCCCCACCAGACACTGAATCTGCCTTGATCTTGGACCTCCCAGCCTTGGAACTATGAGAAATAAACTTCTGGTGTTTATAAGCTACCCGGTCTGTGGTAGTTTGTTACAGCAGCCCAAGTGGGCCAAGATGATGGGTCTACAAAAGACAGCAAGCAACCACAATTCCCCCCCCAAAACCACAGGCTCTGTGTCAAGTACTCAGTGGAAATACAAAATAGCAGAGGCTTCCGATGATCGAAGGAAACTCGCTGCCAGGAAGGCAACGGTGCGGTGGGGCAGGGAGAGCTGAAAGGTTGAGGTCTTGATTCTGGTTGTGCAACTTCCTGCCTCTGTGGCCCTGGGCTCCGCCTCAGCACGCAGACGCCCACTCTCCTCCAGGGGCTGCCTGGGGTGCTTCGGGGGAGGGGCGCGATTTTCCCCATGTGCAATGACTCCACAGGCTGTAGGCGGCTCCGTGATGGTGCGTGAGGCTCCACTGGCCAGAACATTTGCAAACGCCGTGCACGGGCCTGCTTTCTGCCAAAGAACGAGAAGTGGAGGAGGAAGAGGAGGCCTCGGGGGCCCGGCTTGTATATGGAAAGCCCAGCGGGGATCCAGGTTGCACCTGAGAGTGGTTTGAAGATGGACAGCATCCTCCATACTCATGCATGAAGTAAGTGGGGGAAGGATTCTCCTCCCACCGGGCTCCAGCTGACTGCGGAGGTGGTGCCTCTGAAGTCCAGCCACGCCCTCACCCTCCAGCCTTGCTGTGTCCATCAGGCCCTCGCATTCCTCTCTAGGACGGTTTCCTCCAGGTGCCTGTCAAGGAGCGTGTGGCCCAGCCCGGGACGTGGTGGAGACTCAGGGCGAGTTGGTCAAACAGAATCAGTTCTTGTGGATGCAGACCGGCTCCTCCTTTGCACCCGGCAGCCCACGCGCCTCTCACTTCTTGCCAGGTCATCAGCAAAGGATGCTGTGAGCGCTGAGCCCGGTTGCTGTTCAAGCTGGGACGGGCAGGTCAGAGGCAGACTGGGACAAACAGCACCCCCTCGGCCCATGGGGTCTAAAGGGAGATGGAGGCTCGGAGGGTCGGGAAGGGTTAACGGAACATTCTAAGTCTGTTTGAACATTTGCGGCAGGCTGGAACCGAAGAAATAAAGAAGGAGGGGCATTCTATCCCAGTCTCATACAAAGGCAGTGCGAACCGTCCTCAGCTGCTACTGGACCCATTAAAAGCCTAATTTCCATTCACCTACAAATTTATTAGGCTGCTCCGAACTATTCATCAGACTAACCTGTCTTGAAAAGGGTGTGTAGTAGCTTTTATTAAAATGTCTTCTCCGTGGCTCACGCATTAGATTTTATGGCGCCGCATACAGATCCGCCTTTACAATGGGAAAGAGCCCTCTCACTGTTGCTGGGACCCACAGAGATTACGGCCGAGACCCTGGGAGACCAGATGTCCAAGCCACCCATCCCCGTACATGGGCCTTGGTGTCTGGAGCGGGTCCTTGCCGTGTCTCTGGGAGTCTGGGTAAAATTTCCCATCCCAGAGCTGCCAGCTGACTCTCATACGGTGCCACCCCCACCCCGCCCCCACTCCCAGATGCCCTGCCCTTCAGTCACACACTGGAGCCAATGTGATTCTTGGAAACTGGTCCCTGGGTAGAGCCTGGAGAGTCTGGATAAGGCGTGGCCAGGCCGCTAAAAGACTGTGACGGGCAGTCCTGGGAGCACAGGGCTTGGCAGGTTGTGAAAAATGTGGAAGGGGAGGGCCTAGACGGATTGAGAGGTCAGAGGTGGAATGCCAGTGCGTCCAGCACCCCGCAGCGGAGAAGGGAGGGGTATCCCTGGCGCACCCGTGAGTTTGCAGGTCTCTGCCTCTGAAAAGAAGCCCCGTGAGGACCAGTGGGAACAGGTGGAAATCAGGGCCAGCTCTGCAGCTTTGCCACTGAGTGACGATGGAGCAAATTACTCAGCCTCTCCAAGCCTCAGTCGCCTCACCTGTAAAATGGGGCTCACGCCCCCATGCTGCTGGGTCGTTGGCAGGCTTAAAACAAATGGATCTCAAAAAGCATGTAGGGACTTCCCTGGTGGCACAGTGGTTAAGAATCCGCCTGCCAATGCAGGGGACATAGGTTCGAGCCCTGGTCCAGGAAGATCCCACATGCCGCAGGGCAACTAAGCCCGTGAGCCACAACTACTGAGCCCATGCGCCACAACTACTGAAGCACGTGCGCCTAGAGCCTGTGCTCCGCAACAAGAGAAACCACCTCAATGAGAAGCCCGCGCACCGCAACGAAGAGTAGCCCCCGCTCGCCGCAACCAGAGAAAGCCCGCGTGCAGCAACAAAGACCCAACACAGCCAAAAATAAATACATAAAATTTATTTTTTAAAAAAAACATTTAGCGACGGGCCTGGCACATAGCCAGCCCCATGCTCAACTGGGATTTGTTGACAAATGTATGTGGTGTTTGAAAAAGAGAGATTGGTCCAGGGCGACCTGAAGGTTTGGCTTGAGACACAGGAGAGATGGACTTGCCATCGCCTGAGATGGGAAGGCAGGGAGGAGCAGGTCGCAGGGGACCAAAGCTGAAAGGTGGCCAGGGGTTCACCCTGATCCTGTTGAGAGCCCATTTCAGGACAGGAAGAAGGGTGGGGGGCAGGGAGTTGGGGGTTCCAAGGACCACCCCAATGCTCACTGCCCACCACCCATCTGTCTTCCAAGCACTTGTCTTCAGGAAGGGCTGTCCAGCGGAGCCCCCACCAGAAGGCCAAGGCCACGCACTCCTGCAAAGGCGCATGCCTGTCAGCACACTTCTCAAGGGAGAGAGAAACAACACCTTCAGGGAGGCGAGCGCTGTGACGCCTTCTCACTGCCAGCAGATACCACAGCCCGAACTTCTGACACAGCAAGGGTCCCCTAAAAGGGACAGTTGACACCTGGTCCTGCCTCCCGCCTTCCCCTCGATGGGGCCCCCTCTCTCCCGACTCAGCCCCTCTCAGCCCTGAGCCTGCTTGGTCATTCTGCATGAAGGTGCAGCTGTCCCGGTAGAGAACCACAATTCCTCTTGCTGCAGAAGTAAAATGTATATGTCTGCCGGTGGCCTCACATCTCTCCCGCTCCTCTCTCAGCATGAGGCTCGGGCTCTTTATCATTTATCAAAAAGGCCACACATAATGAGCTCAGCTCTTACTCTGCAGCCAGGGCTGTCAGCTCACATTTTAAGAACCCCGCACCCTGGCCGAGGACCCTTAGATCTTGTCATCCTGAGGCTGGGGATGAATCACCTGTGAGTCAGACATGGGGTGGAGCCAGCCCGCCCTCCCCTTCTTGGGGACCAATCGGGTGCAAGGGGGCGGGGCTGGGGCTTTCAGAGATGCCGTCTCCCATAATCCTCTTGACAACGCTGGAAGGAAGATGCCTGCCTGCCTGCCTGCCCATTCCGCAGATGTGAAAACTGAGGCACCATGAAGTTGAGTATCTCGTCCGAGGTCCTTGGCAGGTGTCTAATAAAGAATCAACCTCATCCAAAGAGACATCTGGCCTTTGCTCTCAGCTCCTAGAAGGTGATCTCTAAACCCTCAGAATGTCCTGCCCGATAAGGGTGTCTTTGTTTACCTGGGGGCCTTGGACCATGTCAGAAAGTCTAACATGATTTAGGGTGGGGGCTTTGAGGCATGCAATATCAGCTTGGCCTCCAGAAGGGCTGGCAAACAAGGTCAGCCGCATAAGAAGTCAACCACATGTGGCTTTGTGGTGGAGGGCCAGTAAAGACTCTGGACACCAAGCTCAGGTGAGTGTCCCTGGTGGGCTGTATCCATGTGTGTGGTCACTTGTCACTGCTGGGAGATGTCACACTGTCTACGACTCTACTGGAATGGGACGTCCACACATCCTCCTGGACTCAGCCCCGAATATCTCTGCCCTTGGCTATATCCTTTGCTGTAATAAACCATAACTGTGAGCACAACAGCTCTCAGTGAGTTCTGTGAGTCCTTCTGGCAAATTATCAAACCTGACAGTGGCCTTGGGGATCCTCAAATCTGCAAATGTTGTCAGAAATGAGAGTGGTCTTGGAGACCCCTGGACTCTGCCATGGGGTCAGAGGTGAGGACCTGTGACCTGGTCCCTAATGGGTCTCCTGGACTGGAAGAGAATACATGTCTGTTGTTTTAAGCCAACAGAATCTCAGGGCTAGGACCCCAGCAGCTCTGCAGCTCACCAGCTGGGAGTTTGTGGTCATTTTATGGCCACCCTAGGAAACAAATACAAGCCCTCTCCCTTCTAGTGGATTCTGCTATAGCCGCTCTCCCTGCCCGCAAAGGGTCCAGTCCTTCTCAGGCCAACAGGAACTCCCCTTCATTTGATCAATGACTGTGGTGGCCATGAGAATGTGCCCGGAAGCCCCCAACAGCTGCAATGCTCTGAACCCCACAGCTGCATTTTCCCAGGCCGCCCTTCCCACAGACGGCTTCCAGTCACCACTGTCTGCAGCAGACCCATTCCTGGGGCAACCCTGAAGCCAACAGCCAACTTTGGCTCAAGGATTCCTTAAGACCCTCAATGAAACTTCCTGAGGCTGCACGCCAGTTGAGCACAGTGCCCTGCAAACCTCCCTTCCTCTCCCCTTCCCTTGGGGTCAGATCGCACAGATCCTAACCTATCCAGCTCCCTCCCCAGTTCCTCTCATCTGAGCTGCATTAGTCTCCTGGGGCTGCCATAATGAATCATTACAAACTGTATGGCTTAAAACTACAGGAATTTTGGTTTTTTTGGCTGTGCCATGTCTTAGTTGCGGCATGCTGGATCTTTAGCTGTGGCATGCGAACTCTTAGATGCGGCATGTGGGGTCTAGTTCCCCGACTACATCGGTGATTGAACCCGGGACCCCTGCTTTGGAAGCACGGAGTCTTAGCCAGTGAACCACCAGGGAGTCCCTACAGGAACGTATTATCTCACAGATCGTGAGACCAGAGTCCAAGGTCAGGGTGTCTGTGGGGTTGGTTCCTTCTGGAAGCCCTGAGGGGGAATCACTTCTGGTGACAGCCGGAAATCCCTGGTGCTCCTTGGCTTGTAGACAGGTCACTCCAATCCCTCCTCCATTGTCACATGACCTTCTCCCCTGTGTTTCTCTGTATCATCTTCTCTTCTTCTAAGGACACCAGTCATTGGATTTGGGATGATTTCACCTTGAGGACCTTAACTAATTATGTCTGCACAGACCCTACTTCCAAATGTCGCATTCTGAGGTCTGGGTGGACATGAATTTTTTAGGGGTAGGGGACATTATTCAACCCACTACCCAGACATTTCCTAATAAAACCCGATCTTGGCATCTGGTTGCCAGTGGACCTGCTCTTACACACACTCTGTGGGCCGGACACCGTGCTAGGTTCTGGAACCACAAATGTGGACCATGCAGATGTGGCCCCTGGCCTTACAGGACAGAAGATTTGGGAATGGGGCAGGTTGGGAATGGAGGTGTATTGGGCTCTGGGACACCCACCTCCACCCTGCTTCCCTGCCTCCCAGGTAGAGGCTCTGGTCCAGAGGGAGAAAGACCCGGTTCTGCGGCAGCCTTGGCTTCCAGGGTGTACGTGCTTGGGAGGCTGTCGTATGCATGAAAATACCAGGGAGCCTCTTCCTTCCTCTGACTCTCTGGCACCCAAAATAAACGAAAAAGAGACATTCCTGGCAGGGTCTGCGGAGGAACTCCACGGCAGGAATGAAAACTGGCTGCAGCATCCAAGAAATCCTCGAATGGAAAGGGATTTCTAGGACAACACACCTCTAGGAACAGAAATGTCAGTAGTAAAGCTGGGGTGGGGGGTGAGCCTGCCGCCGAGCCTGTCTGCACGTGTCTGCAGATGTGCCCGCTGTATGCACACCTGCACAGGTGTAAGCGTGTGGGCGCGTGTGGGGAGCCCAGCTGAACGCACAGCATAGGCTTTTTCTGCTGTTTGCCCATCTGCCATCCTCTTCCATCACCCCCAAGCCCACTGACCAGCTGGGGTCACCTTGTCCTATTACATCTCCACAAAATTGGCCTTGGCCCCTGTCCAGGGTCTGGGAGAGACGCCAGCCTCCGGCCGCTCCCTGGGGATCCTCTGCAGGTCGACATGGCTCCAGTCCCACCTGGCGCCGAGTTCCGGCTTTCTCTGAATCCTCCACCTGCCCTGTGCCAGCCGTCCCTTCTCCTCCAGGCGTCACAGTCACACAGCTGCAGGGAGTCACTACCGTGGGGGGCTTTTTCCAGCCTCCATCTCAGCCTCCGACATCTTTAAATTGAAACAAAGCAACCCTGGCCCAAGAAGCGCCATGACCAATCCTCCTCCGGGAGCTTTCCTGGCCAGAGGCCCTCACCTCCCATCCAGAACTCACCAAGGCTGCTCTTTCCATCAGGGGTTGTGAAAACAAAGACGGTCCCTGCCCCACCCCCAGCCCTTTGCCCCTCCAATCCCCCTTCCCAACCCTAAGTGGAATCTGCCTGATCTACAAGCTTGGTGAACCACTCGGGTCGGAAATATGCCCCCCTCCCAGCCCAGCTCTGGGGGGCCCTCCCAGCCCTCTTGCAGGCACCTCCTCCTTTGGTCCTTCTAGAAACAACCTGGAGCCACCTGCTGGTGTTTGCCCCGAACTTGCGCTGCAGGGGTGGGAATCCAGCAATGTGTGTGCCGGGCGACCTGATCTGAAATCCCTCGTCTTACAGAGGGGAAACTGAGGCCAGAGAGAGAACAAGCCTGCCTAAGCCATGCCATGAGTCAGTGTCTCCCCAAGGGAGTGGGGAGCCCAGGTCTCCTGACTTAGCGTGAGGGCTTCATCCCAGCTCGTGGGGCCAGCAGGTGCTCCCAGGCACAGAACCACGACGGGGGCAGGGGGACGGGGGTCCTTAAACACCCAGAATCCTCTAAGAACCTCTCTCTAAGTGAGCAGCTTTTCTTGCCTGGATGCCTCCTCTGCCCCCACACTCCCCTCTCAGCAGGAGTGGGGACCGTGAGGTGGACAGAGCTTAGTACCTTCCGGTCCTGTTGTGTACTCTTCTCTCCAGTACCCAAAGTACACCACATCCCCATCCTCCGCCCCCTCGAAGGAGGACATCTTTGCTAAAACTATTGCATTGTTACAGACTGAATGTTTGTGTCCCCCAAAATTCCGTATGCTGAAGCCCTGACCCACAACATGACTGTATTGAGAGATAGGGCCTTTAAGGTGGTAATTAAGGTTAAATGAGGTCAGAGTGTGGGGCCCTGATCTGGCAGCATTAGTGCCCTTATAAGAAGCGACACCAGAGAGCTCTCTCTCCCTACATGCATGCACAGAGGAAAGGCCATGTGAGGCCACAGTGAGAAGAAAAGGCAGCCATCTGCAAGACAGGAAGAGAGCCCTCACCAGAAACCAAATCTGCTGGCACCTTGACCTTGGACTTGTAGCCTCCAGAACTGTGAGAAATAAATGTCTGTTGTTTAAGCCACTCAATCATAGGTATTTTGTTATGGCAGTCCTAGCAGACTAAGACAAGAATGGAAATATTAAATGAAACCAACTCTGAAAGTTGCTTCAGAATAACACAGAAGAGAAAGTGAGCAGGGGGTAGAAATGAAACAAAATTGGCTACAAGCTAATAATTGTTGAAGTTGGGTGATGGGTTTGTTGGGGGGGGGGTTGTCATTATTTTCTCTTTTCTACTTTTATGTGTTTGAAATATTCTCTAATAAAATGTATGTAAAAATAGTATAGTGGAATGGGTCATAAGATCAATGCAGTGGGTCACAACTAGCATTTTTTTTAAAAAGATAGAGGGACTTCCCTGGTGGCAGAGTGGTTAAGAATCCACCTGCCAATGCAGGAGACACGGGTTGGATCCCTGGTCTGGGAAGATCCCACATGCCGCAGAGCAGCTAAGCCCATGCACCACAACTACTGAGCCTGCACACCACAACTACTGAAGCCTGTGCACCTAGAGCCCGTGTTCCGCAACAAGGGAAGCCACCGCAGTGAGAAGCACAGGCACCACAGCAGAGTAGCCCCCACTCGCCACAACTAGAGAAAGACCACACGCAGCAACGAAGAACCAATGCAGCCAAAAATAAATAAATAAAATAAATAAATCTATTTATAAAATAAAAATAATAAAAATAAGATAGAATAAAATAGAACAGCCTAGAACATACCAGAATGTAACACATATAATAATGCAATACTTAGTGAAACTCTTTTTCGGGGGTATGTGTGTGGTGTCCCGGCTCTGCTAAGCCCATGCACCACAACTACTGAGCCTGCACACCACAACTACTGAAGCCTGTGCACCTAGAGCCCGTGTTCCGCAACAAGGGAAGCCACCGCAGTGAGAAGCACAGGCACCACAGCAGAGTAGCCCCCACTCGCCACAACTAGAGAAAGACCACACGCAGCAACGAAGAACCAATGCAGCCAAAAATAAATAAATAAAATAAATAAATCTATTTATAAAATAAAAATAATAAAAATAAGATAGAATAAAATAGAACAGCCTAGAACATACCAGAATGTAACACATATAATAATGCAATACTTAGTGAAACTCTTTTTCGGGGGTATGTGTGTGGTGTCCCGGCTCTGAATGTAAAATGTACTTCTTACTGTGGATCATGATCAGAAGAACTGGAAAGTCATTTCTTGTAGTTGATTTGACCGTGGCCTCCACAGTCAGATTGCCTTGGTTCTGGTTCTGCCACTTACTGACTGTGTGACCTTGAGCAGGTTGCTAAACATCTCTGTGCCTCAGTAGAGCTGATAATACTGCCCCACCATAGGACTGATGTGAGGATTAAGTGAATTAATGGATATAAAGTGCTTCTGGCAATTCTCTTAACACATTGTAAGTGCTCAGTAAATAGTAACTATTATTATAGTGTTGGGAATTTGTTGGCCTCTAAAGGGAGCATGTGGGTTTCATAGGAAAAGAAAGGCAATGGTTAGCCGTGAAGTAAATCACTCTCTAAGAGTGGATTCCAGCCACTGTGGCACTTCATTCATTCATGAATAGTCATTCATCCATCATTCACTCATTCAATGACTATTATGGAATTCCCACTATATACCTCATTTTATTGCGTTTTGCAGATACTGCATTTTTTACAAATTGAAGATTTGCGGCAACCCTGAGTCAAACAAATCTATCGGCTCCATTTTTCCAACAGCATTTGCTCGTTTCATGTCTGTCTCACATTTTGGTAATTCTTGCAATATTTCAAACTTTTTCATTTTTCTATTTGTTATGGTGATTTGTGACCAGCGAGCTTTGATTTTACTGCTATGACTTGCTGAAGGCTCAGACGATGGTTAGTATTTGGGGACAATAAAGTATTTTTAAATTAAGGCATTGCGTTGTTTTTTTAGACATAATGCTATTGCACATGCAATAGACTATAGTATAGTGTAAATATAGCTTTTATATGCACCGGGAAATCAAAAAATTCATGTGACTCGCTTTACTGCGATATTCACTTCACTGCAGTGGTCTGGAACCAAACCCACGGTATCTCTGAGGTCAGCCTGTACTAGTCCCAGGACACTGGCAGAGAGTGATGAACAAGACAGATATGGTCCATGACCTTGTGGAGTTTACTCTTTACCTGGGAAGGAAAATTAAACAATTAATTGTGATAAAAATGTCATTATTGGGATGAGAAACAAAATAGGGTATGGAGGACCACAGAGGAGGGGCAGTAATCTCACAACAAATTAATGTTTAAAACTCAGCAGAGAGGAAGCCCGGGGGAGGTCGGATAGAGGGAGCAGCGGGTAGCCAAGGCTGGGACCCTAAGAGACTGAGAAATGACAGCAGTGTCCCCAGAGGATACCCACTGCCCACATGTGGCTTTTTAAACTTAAATCAGTGAAAATGAAACAGAGTTGAAAGTTCAGTTCCTCAGTGCTCAAAACCCATACCACTTGTATTGAACATTTTTGTCATTTGCAGAAAGCGAGACCCCACGTTGCCCTGTCCATTGTGCCAACCGCAAGCCACAAGGTGGGGCTGCTGAGCACTTGAAATGTGCCACTGAGGGACTGAATTTCAAATTTTATTTTATTAAATTTCGATTAGTTCACATTTTTTAATGGATCTTTCTTTTTCTTTTTTTCTTTTTTTTTTTTTTTTTTTTTTGCAGTACGCGGGCCTCCCTCTGCTGCGGCCTCTCCCGTTGCGGAGCACAGG
>NW_021145844.1:0-11681 GCF_002837175.3 Physeter macrocephalus | reverse complement strand
GGCCTCTCCCGTTGCGGAGCACAGGCTCCGGACGCGCAGGCCCAGCGGCCACGGCTCACGGGCCCAGCCGCTCCGCGGCATGTGGGATCTTCCCGGACCGGGGCACGAACCCGCGTCCCCTGCATCGGCAGGCGGACTCTCAACCACTGCGCCACCAGGGAAGCCCCAAAACTTCTGCTTTTATCTCATCAGCCACCCCCAGAATGTACCGGGGACTGGAAATGTCGCTTCGTTGGGTTCAAGGCTGTTCCATACAAAACTGGGACCCTCGCCCTAAGGAAAATGGAAAGAACGGAGGCTGGCTGGCCAGCCGGCCACCTCCATTAAGAGAGTCAAGGAAGGGGGGAAAGGAGGCACTGCCAACCGGGTGGGAGGGAACCAGGGAGAGCGTAGGGTCTGCAGGTTTCAGGGAGGACCGGCTGCTGCCCGGGAGAACCCAATGCTGGTGAGTGCCAGGCGCGATGAGGGGGGAAAGCTGCGGGCACAGCGCCCGACTCTCAGGGATGCTCTACAAGTGTCTGTTGAGTACCATGGGTTTAGCCATGTGAACATTACTGATAACCTTGGGAAGAGCGGTTTCAGAGGGGATGCGGGAGGGAATTCTTGCCAGGAGTTTGGCTGGGGGTGGGAGGGTGGGGCGGGGGCAGAGCCAGAGAGAGGGTGGTACACGGAGGGATCGTGTCCTCTTCGGCTCTGAATCCCAGGACTTGGCGTTATTATCATCATCCCAACATGCACGTGAGAAGACTAAGCCTCCTGGCACGTTTGCCCCAGGTTTCCAGAGAGGACAGAGGTTTGAGCCTGGGTGGCCACAGCCCAGCCCGGCTCCCCGACCCTCGCCCTCGCCCACTCCTTCCCTGCATCCTGTTTTTCTTTAGTGAGCAGGCACTTGGATACTCGGGCCTTTTCCGAGCTAAACAAACCAAAGATGCAGAGTTTTGTTTTGTTTCTTAACAAAAGAACTCACTGAATAAGCGATGGGCTTTTCTGCAACTGTTTTTAAAGATGGAGCTGCGGGCAAGGCTCTGAGGAAAATCACAGCAATCTTCTGAAGGTCACCCAGCACTTAGGGGAAAAGCCGGAGTTGGTGGGGCACCTCCTGGACCCCACAGGCTGGGACCCGTCAGAAGCCAGAGGTCCTGGGTGCAGCTCCTAGAACACAGCTCCATCCCGCCATGGCCCTCTGTTCTCTGCAGTGTCCCCAGCCCCATCCCTTTGGCCGAGGTACTTTGTGACCCGAGACATTGCTGACCTCGGCAGCACGCCGGGCTGCAGGCTCTCCGAGGGGAGATGCTGTAACTGCCCCACCCGCTCCACTGTCTCCACACATTCCTTTCTCCTCCAGGTTCCCACCTCTGGCCACACAGATGACTCTTTATCAATCCACCCCCCGCCTCTGCCCGACCTGGACGTGGCTGCACATACTGGTACCTGGTCACCACACACACATCAGATGCCCTGTCCGGAACTCCGACCTGGTCCCTGCCCTCCTGGAGCTCCAAGGTGGGGTCAACAGTCCTGGGAACAAAGGGATTTCATACACATCCCTGCACCTAATTCCCAGTCACTTCCCAGGCATTATCTCCGGGGAAACTGAGGCTCAGAGAGGTCAGCGGCTGCATGTGCCCTAGTGGGGGGAGAACCCGGAGCTCCTTCTGTCTCTGTGCTTCCAGCCTTCCTTACACAAGGCAGGGAGCTCCCTCACCCTCCATAGATCTCTGGTTCAGGGAACTTGGAAGGTTCTGGAACTTCATGTGAGGTCGTGCCTGGGAGGTGCTGCCAATGGGATATTGAGCCATATCCAGGTGGGGAAGGTTAATTCCAGCTTTTATGTGCCTGTAACCCTGACTCTGGGGCTCAGTTTCCTTGGCTGTAGAGTGGGTTGATAACAGTAGTAGTAGTAGCAGTTATTATACATATTTTTTAATTTTTATTTTATATTGGAGTCTAGTTGATTTACAGTGTTGTGTTGGTTTCAGGGGTACAGCAAAGTGATCCAGTTATACATTTAGCAGTTACTATTTACTGGGTCCTAACCACAGGGCTCGTGGCAGAGTCCTCTAGGTAGGCACCCTTCTTTCCCCCAAAGGAGACAAGGAAAGCAAGATTCAGAAGAGCAAAATGACTTGTCCAAGGTCACATACTTGCAAGGATTTGAAGCCAGGCAGCCCCACCTGGGTCATCTTGCAGGGCTCTTGGGAGGATGCGAGAATGTGGGAGAGGGGCCTTGAACCCTTCACTTCTGCTCTCTGCCCAGCAGCAGAGGCCTTCCTCTCCCCCTCCTTGGAGCCCTGGTGTCCCCTGGTGGTCAGCCCCTGCGGCTCCACGTCCGTCCTGGCCACACCTGGGACGGGTGGGCCCCTCTGAAAGCCTGAGGACCAGCAGCTGGGAGGGCCACCAGGGCGGGTGGAAGCCAGCAAACTAGGAAGTCAAATCCCAGCCCGGCTGCCTCAGCCCGGCTCTGCAAACTCGGGCAAACTACTTACGCAGGAGAAATCACTGAGTGATTAATTTATGTTTTCTTTTTTGTTACATTTCCCTCTTCTGGGTTCCCAGAAAAGAGGAGGCGTCTGAGTTCCTCTGCCTCCAGGTCTTTGTATGAGACAATCCCTGCTTCCTGGCTTTTATGGCGAATGCTGAATGGGAGGGGATTGCTCTGGGCCAGGCCATCGGGGCAGATGGGGGTGGGAGAGGGTGGATGCAGCTCAGCTGTGCTGCGTTCGCGGGAATCGAGCAACGTTGCCTGTTTGGACACAAAAGCACTTCTCCCCAACAACGTAAGCTCCTGTTTAGAACGTAAGGTGGGTGGGCAGGCTTCTGACATCACCTGCTCAGACCTCCTGAAACTTACATTGAGTTATCAGCAGCTGTCTCCCAAGCACGTCAAATAAAAATAAATCCGGAGACAGGAAGAGAGATTCTATTCAAAAGGATCGGCCAGCGGAGACAGGCAATTCAGGTAATCATTATGAGGCAAAGAAAAGGGATTTCGAACATCCGCATCTGGCTTTGTGTTGTCATAGGCAAACAGGGGGAGGGCGGAGAAGGGTGGGTCTTGGCAATAAGCCATTTTCCCCAACGCAAAGTGTGGGGCAGGGGTGGGGTCCCTTTAACCTCTGCCGTTTCCCAGGAGCTCAAGGCTCCTGTAAAATCCAACATTGTCAAGAGTGAGGACACTATTGTCATTTGTGGGTTGAAGCTGAAGGTAGCAAGAATGTTAATTGTGTCCAAGGTGAAACAGAAGAATAAATAGATCACAGGCAATAACCTTTTTCCTAATAACTGTTAAAACCAGGCAGAAGCCCGTCAGTCGTCCTGGGTAGAGCTTATGTTGATACTTCTAATGAGGCACTGCTGGGCTGTTTGCTGCTTCACCCACTCGAGCTCAGAATCCTAGAGCATCTCCCGGGGAAGCCTCGTGATTTTCTGCCAGAAGAGCCACATGTGGTCACCAGAACTCTCATGGTTTTGGTCTGGGCCGGAGTCAGGAAACTTGGTCTCATGCTGGGCACTGGGCAGGTTTCAGGCGTGTTCCCCAGGCCGGACATGAAGAAGAGGCACCAGCCCCTGACAGCTGGTGGCTCTTTCTGTGGTTTATGGCCGGCTGCTGGTCATCTACAGGACAGGAGGCCCCAAGAGGCCGGGTTCGCCTGGCTGGCGGCTGCATCTCAGCATCCGTCATTGTGCACACGTGCCAAATGGATGAAGGTGAGTCCTGACGGCAGTGGAGGGGGGGCGGGGGGTCATGCTTAGACCACATGCGTCGTGGGGAAAGGGTGAATCCATATTATAGGGAATAAGGCTGCAGAGAGAAGTGGGAGCAGCTTGAGGGCGGAGAGTTCGGACTTGGTGTTAAAGGTTGCAGGGAGCCCTTGAGCTTTTTGAGCTGATCCCACCTGTTTGGGGCCAGAAGGCTGCGGTTTCTGTTTGAGAGAAGACGCAGCACCTCAGCACCTGCCACACCCGGGCTAGGAGTGGCCCGGCGCCGGTCCACACTCGTTGGGAGTCTGGGGGTGTGGTGACCAGCCAGAAGCTACAGCCTGAGCTGGAGCAGTTGAGTCTAGAGGGGCGGTCAGGCCTTCCAGTCCCTGCTCTGCAGCTGGCTTCTAGCACCCCCTGCTGCCCGTTCCTGAAAGCACACCGGGGCTTCGGGGAAGAAAATGAAAAGAAAGCAATGGCTGCATCCCCCTGCGAGGTGCGACGGGATCGCTTGCTGCCACGGCCCCTACACCCTAGCTCACCACTGACTCAGACTTTGAAATGTGCCCAGCGTGCTGGGAAAGAAGGGCGTGTGTCCGGGGTCTGCTGGGCCCCTGTGCAGGGCTTGTCGATGCTGCCTGAACGTTCTCTCAATGATTGCCTGGAGAATGCACCCATGCGTTCTTTTTATTTTGTTGAAAAAAAAAATATGTTGAAAAACAAATAGATGAAATTCACATAACATGCAATTGATCATTTTAAAGTGAGCAATTCAGTAGCATTCAATGCACTCAGAATGTTGTGCAACCACCTCTCCGTAGTTTCAAAACTTTTTCACTGTCCCCAAGAACCCCCCACTACCCTTTAAACAATCCCTTCCCGTTCCTCCCTCCCCCACCCAACCCCCTGGCAGCCGCCAATCTGCTTTCTGTCTCCATGAATTTGCCTATTCCGGACACTTAATATAAATGGAATCATAACACGTGTGTCGCCTTTTGTGGCTGGCTTCTTTCACTGAGCATAATATTTTCGAGGTCCATCCCTATTGTAGCAGGGTTAGTACTTCATTCCTTGTTAAGGCTGAATAATATTGCGTTGTGTGCATTACCACAATTTGTTCATTCATTCTTCTGTTGATGTATATGTTGGCTCTTGTGAATAGTGCTGCTATGAACATTCGTGAACAAGTACCCGAGTATCTGTGTTCAGTTCTTTTAGGTGTATACCTAGGAGTGGAATTGCTGGGTCATATCGTAATTCTGTGTTTAACTTTTTGAGGAACCGCCAAATTGTCTTCCATTTTACATTCTCACCAGCAGTGTACGAGGGCTCCTTTGTCTCCACATCCTTGCCAATACTTACTCTTTTCCGTTTCGCTTTGATTGTGTTTTGTGTTGTCTGTTACAGCCATCCTAGTGGGCGTGAAGTGGTATCTCATAGTGGTTTTGGTTTGCATTTTTCCCTGATGACTAAATGATATTGAGCATCTTTTCATGTGTTTATTGGCCATTTGTATGTCTTCTTTGGAGAAATGTCCATTCAAGTCCTTTGCTCATTTTTCATTAGGTGGTTTGTCATATAGTTGTTGAGCTGTAAGAGTTCACTCTTTATACAAATTGTGCAACACAAAGAAACTAGAGCTTGGACAGATTTAAGTCACTTGCCCAGGGTCTGCGAGCCAGGCCAGAACTCAGATCTCCACTTCTTCCACCCACTCCCTACCTTGGCTGCAGCTAGATTATTTTTGTGGCTGGAGTTATTGGCTTGTGATGACCTGTGGACGCCTCAGAAAAGATATTAGGGAAGGAAAAGATGAAGAAGAACAAAGGGGGTCCCCTCTTCTGAAAGGACTTCCCAAGGCGAGAATCCTGGGAATGCCTTCTGTCCTGGAAGGGCCAGGATGTTCTGGAAGCTGATTCCCAGGTAGGCTCCTCCAGCTGTCAGTCTGAGCATGCGTATGCATGTGGCGTGTGCACAGGTGTGCGTCTGTGGGTGCCACAGCTGCCAGGACCCACGCTATCCGTGTCCCCTGTATTCTTGTGGTGCCCACAGCCTGCACTGGGAAACTGCAGAAGCATGGCTGAGCGGGGCTGCCACCTGCTGGTTGTACTGAGCACTGCCGGCCTGTGGGGACCTGGCACCTGGTCTCCTGGGTCAGATACTCAGGGAAGGATCCTTCCCTCTGGCCCGAAGAAAACAAAGTCCCCTGTCACCCCTGTGCCCCTGAGGATCTCCCCAGAGAACAGCTACATGGGCCTGATAGCCTTCTTGGTCCCATGAGCCCCCCCTCCAGTCAGATCAAGCCATCAGAATAATGGTTTTGAAAGCATAATATTAAATAACAGGATTTCAAAGGAAACCAGTTATCAAAATAGCAATTGTAATATATGTGCTTAGTGAAATAAGATCCAAAAGCAAGTCTAATAGCGACGGTAATTTTGAAGACATGATCAGCACAAATGACATTTTGAGAGATTCACAACTGGAATGTGGTGTGAACATATTTTCGATCGTTACTGATGGCAGAGTCACAGGAACTGCCGACAGCACTGCCATTTGGGGCCACTATGGTGGAAGGAAATGCCTCGATTGGATTAAAGGTTTGTGACAATGGAGATGTCATTTCTCCCGTCCAAGTTCATGAATTCTCTCCATGGATCCCTTGGGGGTTGGGCACCCCAGGTTAAGAGCCCCTGGCCCGGATCCTGCCTGCTGGCCCCCGTTCCTCCTCAGCCCCTTAGCCAGGTTCCAACCCAGCTCGCTCCTTCGGCCCCTGCCGTACCCTCCACAGCCTGGCTCCCCACTACCCTCTGATCGCCCCTCCCCAACATGGAACGAGGCATCATCCTCAGAAGACAGCCAGGGGCTTCCCACTCTGGTGACGATCAAGCCCTGGAGCTGGCTTCCGAAATGCCATCACATTTTGGGGCAGCTTCAGGTCCTCTGGGAAGGGAAGGACACCCCCAGACAGCGGTCCTTCTCTGCAGGATACAGGCGCAGAGGCCTCAGTATCCTGTCACCTGCACATCACCACGCGGCCCAAACCAGCGCTTCCAGCCCATTTGTCCTTCTGGACAATCTGGGGAGACGCTGAGTCCTTTCCTCAGCGTTTTCTCTTTCCTCTCCTGCATCCTAGACATTGCCAGGCCATACATGTGAATGGGGAGGTGGCATTTCTCCTCCCTTCCTCCTTTCCGCGATAATATTTAATGAGCACCTACTATGTGCCAGGCATTATGCTAGGTGCTGGAAATAGAAATATTGGACACAGTAGGCAAAGTCCCTTCATTGCTGGAGTTTTTATTTTATGGAGGGAGGCAGAGTAAATAAATAAATTAGTAAAATTAATAGTATGTTAGCTAATGATCAGTGCTCTTGGGGGTGAGGGACGTAGGGTATGGGAGGTGGGGGGTGTCAGGGTCGGTCTCACTGAGCAGGTGACCTTGGAGCAGATGTGAAGGAGGCAAGGAGGGAGCCCCAGGCATGTGTAGGGGAAAGCTCCCGGCAGGGGGAGCAGCCCTAGGGAAGCCCTGAGGAAGACAAAGCTGGAGGAGTGAGCAGCAGGGGAAGAGGCAAGTGAGGTCAGAGGGCCAGGTCGTGCGGGCCTTGAAGGCCCCTGGAAGGCCCCCGAGCTGGGAGACACTGAAGGGTTTGGGTAGAGGAGGACATGGACTTCGTGTGGGTCTGAGAACACACGTGGGGTGAGATGAGGGGTAGTGGAAGCCAACAGGATGGGGATGGCCCCGCCAGGGAGGTGGGGGGGCAGCGGAAACAGGGAGAAGTGGTTGGATTCTGGATCTGTTTTGAAGGACTTCCTGTTGGATGGATGCAGAGTCTGAGAGAGCTGCCAGAATCGACGTTGCAAAGTGTATTCGCTTCCTGGGGCGGCGGAAATAAATACCACAAACTGGGTGGCTTAAAACAACAGAAATCTCTTCCCTCCCAGTTCTGGAGGCCAGAAGTCTGAAATCAAGGTGTTATGGGTTGGATTGTGTCCTTCCGGAATTCATCGGTTGAAGTCCTAACCCCCAGCACTTCGGAATGTGGCTGAATTTGGAGATAAGACCTTTTAAGAGGTAATTAAGTTAAGACGAGGTCATTGGCGTGGGCCTACTCCACTCTGACTGGTGTCCTTATAGGAAGAAGAAATTAGGACACAGACACACACAGAGGGATGACCAGGTGAGGACACAGGGAGAAGATGGCCGTCTACACACCAAGGAGGGAGGCCTCAGAAGGAACCAAACCAACCCTGCCAACACCTTGATCTGTGACTTCCAGCCTCTAGGACTGTGAGAACATTTATTTCTGTTGTTGAATCCACCCAGACTGTGATACTTTGTGATGGCAGCAGAGCATGCTAATACACAGCAATCTGCTCCGAGCCTCTTCCAGCTTCTGGGGTCGCCAGCAATCCTTGGCATTCCTTAGTTTGTAGATGCATCTCTCTAACCTCCGGGTCCATCGCATGGCCTGTCTGTGTCTCTCCTCTGTTTATAAGGACACCAATCATCGAATTTAGGGCCCGCCCTATTCCAGGATGACCTCCTCTTAGTTTGATCACATCTGTAAAGACTCTTATTTCCACATAAGGTCCCATTCACATGTTCTGGCTGGACATGAATTCAGGGGGAGTCACTGTTCAACCCAGTATAGGTGAGTTCAGGTACGTTTCCTTGGACACCCACTTTAATCCTATCAGGCTTAAACCCTCAGAACCCTTCCGAAACACCCGAGTATGTCCAGGGTGATGGGCTTCTTGAAGGAAAACATGGCTCTTATCAGGTACCGGCAAAAATACGTTCAGCTGATTCTGCTCCTGACACCCTGTGGTCATGGGAACCCACAGCCTCTCATCAGCAACGTGGTCCCTCCTGGAACTGTAGGCTGGTGCGAATAGCTGCCCAGCCCTCCTGCCATCTGGACCTGGGGTGCGGGTGTGGGGCAGGCTAATAGAGAGTCATGACAGTGCTATAACGGTGCTCAGGTGAGATGTAGCTCTGCTGGACAGAGCTGGACACTCGCTGCCACAGGCCTGGAACGGGCCAGTGACCAGGGGCTGGTAAGGAAATGCAGTGAGTTCCCCACTGGCTCCTCACCTGGGCTACAGCTCTGGAAACCTCCTGCGATCCTCCAGAGGAACGTTCCAGACAGCCTAGCAAATCAGTGAGCACTGCCCCGGAAGGTGTCCTTGCCTGGGGTTAGGAGGGGGCCTGCAAGGGCCTGACTCTGCTGCCTGACCCAGCGACTGCTGCCATATTTTGCAAGTCAAATATCCTGCTGAATTGTATTGCAGCTGGTGCATCCGTGCCTGGCAAAGTGAGCTTCCCTCTCCAGCTCTCAGGTTTTTGGGTGTTGTTTTTTTTTTTATCCCAAGGGTTCTTTCTACCCAACCTCTTAAATGTGGCTGACAATTTTTTTTTAAAAACTTCTGTGAGACACACCTAATTACCCCCATTTTTGCAGAGATTTTGCAGAGATTACCCCATTTTTGCAGAGATGTAGCTCCCTTTACAGCATGAAACACCACTTTTAAATTCTTCTGGGTGAGTTGAGATTTTTTTATCCTGGTTCTCTTGAAGGCATGCGGAGATGGGGAGCTGTGTATTCTGCCGGCAGGAAGTGGTTCTAAAATGATTTCTGTCCTTGTCTATGAAGAATACTTTAAAGTAACTCAAGGTTTCGTTTGATCCTCTGACCAGTTATCCAGGGCATGAGGGTGCCCCGCCACACCCAGGTTCCTTCCCACCCTGAACCATGACATAGCTGACCCCTGGGTGGGAGACCAGAGGAAAGGTGTGTGTGACAGTATCCACCCCACGTGCCAGCAATGCTGAAGTCCAGGAAAGTTCCCTAAACGACTTTGCTCATTGAAAGTGGGGCCTCCAGGGTGGCACAGCAGGGGTGGGGTCAGGGTCTATTCACACCTATGTCCAGCTCCTCAAATCTTGGGGTACCCCTGCTGGGTGCTGGGGGCGACAGCAGAACAGAGGCAATTCAGAAAAAATCCTGAACCTCTTATAGAAGAAAAAGAGCTCAGGAAGGGTGTAGACTCAGAGCTTTGCAACTCAAAGTGAGGTCCTGGGTCCAGCAGCATCAGAAGCATCCGGAATCTTGTGAGAAATGCAGAATCCCAGGGCCCATTCCAGACACTCTGCCTGAAAATATGTCATTTAACAAGACCTCCAGTGATGTTCATCACATCCAAGTTCAAGAAGCCCTGCTGGAGATGGGAGGTTCTCACACTTGAGGCACCAGGGCTGCCCCCTCCCCGGGAGCTGATTCACGTGTGGCATGGGGCCCAGGGATCTGCATTTCCAAGTTCCCAGGCGTGCCCTACATCCCCCTCTGATCAAGAGTCCACCCCAGAGTCTCAGACTTGGCCGCACATTGGAGTCACCTGGGGCGCCTGGACCCACTTCCGGGAGGCCCTCAGGAGCCAGATTGTCTGTGATGCAGCCTAAGAGGCGGTTTGAGAACCGCTGGTCCAAACCACTGACCCAGACCTGAGGTCGTAGCCAGCGGCTCCATCCAGTGCACTTGCCAGAGAACACGACGGGGACGTCCTGCTGCATCCAAGAAAGGCTCTTGCTGTTTGCAAGGCCCAAACATCCATACACGGAAAAGAAAGAGACTCGGGCCACCTGGCATAAACTCAGAGCACACAAGCTTTATTCGGCAATAATGGCAGTATTTCATGAGTATGAGCTGCACAGCAGTGGGAATGCTGTTTTCAGCACAAAGTCTGAGAGCAAACGATTACAGCAACGAAGCTCAGCCCCCACGGCCCTGCCTCCCCTCCCCAGCCAGGCCCAGGTTGCTCCCTAATCCTGCACAGTTCGATGGGGGCCTAATCGTGGTCTCCCTCTGCACCCATAACACACTCTCTGCACATCCTCTGCCTCCCCCAGGCTGCTGGGCGGCCAAAGAAAGAGGAGTGGGCTGGTCCCCCACCCCGGGTCCCATCCAGTCCTGCCTCTTCCTTCTCAAGGCCACCCTGGGAGCAGCTGGGGGGGGCAAGAACACTGTCCCCTCCCCCTCCGGGTACCCAAGTCCCCGTGGCTTGACTCTTTTTTTGCTGCAAAGCCTTCTCCTCAATGAAAGTTTAACATGGACTCAATAAAAGAAGGTGCTATCTATAAAGCACTTTGCACTCACAAAGCATTAGCCCTGCCCCCACCCAACCCCCAGCAAGCAGAGAGGGAAGAGGGCGTCCTTAGAAAGGGACCCAGTAGCCACAGGGACAGCGCACAAAGGGAGGAGCCAGGCCTGGGAGCTGTCAGGGCCATGTGGGAAAGGTCAGGTTTCATTTTAGTGCTGATTCAGGGTACATCCCAGCAACCACCTAATTGGTACAGAGGAAACCATCTGAAATGTCTGTGTGACGTGTGTGCAGGCTTGTCTCTGTATGTATGACCTTTTGTGATGCAGCCTTAAATTATCCATTTGTGACCTTCCTTCCAGCTCTCTGACCTGGGCAGGGCTGCCTGGGGGAGGGAACTGTGAACCCCAGATAGACAGCAAATGTGCCAATAGGGGAGGAATGGACGAGGAGTAGCCAGGCACACCTAGGAGAGAACAAGGACCACGTCTGGTGTTGCAGTCCCACTTGGGGCCTCTTCAAAGGCAAGGAGTGGGACTGACTGAGAGGGGCTTACAACTGTATAGATGGATGGATGGATGGCTAGGGGGTGTGATGGAGGGGGGCTTGTGGAGGCGGCTGGACTGTAAAAATGGATGGCCGTCCAGGGTGGACAGCCCTGAACACACGAGCCCCTCCTGCTGGGCAGCGTGCACCACCCTGCCCCGCCCCGCCCGAAACTCCCAGTCAGCAGTCAGTTAACGCTGAAACCAGGTCGGGGCGGGGGGGCGCTCACACTGTGTAAGTTTTGACAGACTTGTAGAGGGGCGGCAGCAGCCCGTGGTTCTCGCGGACAACTTCCAGGTACTCGGATGGCGTCTCCAGCAAGAAGGGCCCACAG
>NW_021145843.1:4201-50000 GCF_002837175.3 Physeter macrocephalus | reverse complement strand
GGAATGACCAATCACCGTGCGCCTGCTCTGCGCCACGCCTTAAGTGTGGGCTTTTACTTACAGGATCCCGTGCATCCTCCAATACCCCCCAGTTTTACAGATGAGGGAAGCTGAGGCTCCTCGGGGATGCCTGTCGTATAAGGCCACACAGCTAGGGAGAGGCAGAATATGATTTTGCCAAAGGTCTGGCTTATTCCAAACCTCAGGTCCCTTTCTTTATAACCAATGTACAGCAACCGTTGCCACGGACACAAACAAGTTAGATACAGGGAAACTGAGGCTCCTGGGGGTATAGAGCTTACCCCGGGGTCTAAAGGTGGGTCAGCGGCAAGTTGGGACTGTAATTCAGGCCTCCCCTCTTAAGAGTCAGAAAGCTTTTGTTTAATTATTCACTTACAACATCCCAGACGGACCCTCCCAGGGCCCCGGGTTGTCCCTAGTTTGGGTCTGGAGCAGGGGCTTCTGATTCACTCACCCCAGACCTCAAGGCTCCAGGACAGGTTCCTGGAGGGGAAGGGAGCTGAAGGCCCCTGGAGACTTCCCAGGAAGAGCTGCAGCTGTGTCCGATGAGGTCACAAAGCTCCTCCACCGAAGGCTCCTCCCCCAGGCCAGGGCTGAGCACCCCTGCAGGGCCATGTCCAAGCCCTGGGGAAGCTCCACCCTCTGGAACCGCTGAAGCCCGAGGGGCTGAGGCCGGTGGGCTGGGGGGCCGGCTGGCCAAGCGCCGGGGTGCCGGCACCCTGCCTCCGTGCCCCGGGTGACCGACACTTTCTGCAGCCATCATGAACCGGCTCTGGAACATCAGGCGTTTGGAGCCACTCCAGGGACCCCTGAAGTGGGTCCCCACCCTGGGCGAGCTGCAGAAGACCCTCCAGAAGGGCGAGTACTTGCCCCTCCGCCCGCTGCCCATGTTCGAGAGCAACTTTGTCCAGGTCCCTGGCTCCCTGTGCCCTGGGGGCAGAGAGGGGCAGGAGGGAAGGGAGAGCCCCTGGGCTGGGAGATTTGGGCCCAGGAGGGCACAAGGCAGCCGAGGGGCTGGGGGGGACCTCTGTGTGGAGGTGCCAGAGGAGCATAAGGGAAAGGAGTGGTCCCAGCCCCTCTCCCTGGACCCCCAGGTGACCAGTCGAGGGGCCCCAGTGTACGTGCACCACAGAACCAACCGAGTGACCATGGGCGTGGCCGCCTCCCTGCCAGGCCTGGTGTTGCCAGACATCCTGCTGATGGCCCAGCCCCCTGAGGACAGGGGGTGCTCCAGCCTCATCCTCACCAGGTGCCTCCATCCCCCCATCCCCTGCCACCTCGCCCCCATCTCCTGCTCTACCGCTTCCATCTCCTGCCTCTGCTAGGATGATCCCGCTGGACCTGGCCCACCTCTATGTCCACGACCTGTCTGCCTGGCGCCTGAAGCTGCGTCTGGTCACGGGTCGCTACTATTACCTGGAGCTGGACGCCCCTGACAATGAGGTCAGCTTCCTGTTTGACCGCTGGATCCGCCTCATCAATCTGCTCCAGCAGCCCGCCACCTCCCGGGCCCCCAGGACCCTACACACGGCCCCCACGGACCTGGGCCACGTGGCACCTCCTGCCTCCACCTGGCGCCTCCAGGTGGGCCCTGACCCCACAGACCCCTGGGGGCAGCTATGGTTCTAGATTCGACAGGGCTCCAAGACCAAAAGCCAGAAGTGCAGGAGCCCCAGGAATGGAGCTGGGGGCCAGGACCCCTGGCTCTGAACGAGGAGGAGGCCTGAACTCCAGAGTCTGAGGGAGGAGGGGCCGGGGGCCCGGACCCCTGGGTCTGAGGGAGGAGGGGCCGGGGGCCCGGACCCCTGGGTCTGAGGGGGGAGGGGCCGGGGGCCCGGACCCCTGGGTCTGAGGGGGGAGGGGCTGGGGGCCCGGACCCCTGGGTCTGGGGGGGGAGGGGCCGGGGGCCCGGCCACAGGACCCGTCCCACCACAGTCGATCAGGTGAGCTGGCTTGGGTGTCCATCAGGCCCTTCCCCGAGCCTCAGCTTCTCCCCGCCAGGCGCGGACAGAGCCTCAGCATCACGCCCTCTCCCCTGGCCGAGCCCCCCTGAGTCCCCTCTGGGCCTCCCTCCGCACCGTGTCATCCCCATCAGGGTCCTTGACCTGAAGCGTCCCCCTGTCTTTCCAGTCATGATTGTCGAGCCCACCTTTCCTTACAAGATTGTGACAGCTCAGAGACAGAGGAAGGCCAAGGTGAGCGGGCCCGGTGGGCCTGGCGGGGAAGAGGCTGACGGGGCCGCACCTCCTGACCGCCCTCCCTCCCTCCTCCTGCTCCAGACCCTCAAGCGCAGCAAATTCAAGTCTCAGGCCATGGCTGACTCGGTGCCTCTAGTCTGGTGGCAGCTGGAGCAAGCTGACACGAGAAAGAAATCTACAGAAAAGAAGTAGCCTTGGGGCCTCGCTGCCGTGCGGGGCAGGGGGGAAGGGTGGGGATCCTAGTGCTGAAGCCGCCAAAGTCACACCAAATTGCCCTTACAGGTCCCAACCGGACTTGTCCCCTGAGAGACCTCAAACCGAATTCCAAGTTTCCGGTGAGCACGCCCCCCTCCCTCTGCCTCCATGAATGGACCCCGAAATTCTGACCCTTCTGCTGAGAGCTCAGACTGCTTTTTCCCGCCCCACCCCACCAGAGAAGCCCAGCATCACCATTCGGACCATCTTCAGCATCATTTCCAATACACCTGACCACATGGCATCCTCTTCCAAGGCACCTATATACTGAGGGCCGGGGCCAACTCTAGAACCGGAGGGAGGAGGGCAGCTCAGGGTCTGAGGGAGGAGGGGCTGGGGCCCTGGACCCCTGGGTCTGAGGGACAAAGGGCTGGAGGCCCGGACCCCTGGGTCTGAGGGGGGAGGGGCTGGAGGCCCGGACTCCTGGGTCTGAGGGGGGAGGGGCCGGGGGCCCGGACCCCTGGGTCTGAGGCGGGAGGGGCTGGGGGCCTGGGTCTGGGCCTCTCCACTGGCCCTGACCATCCTTCCCCTTCCCTCCGTCCACCTACAGGGTCGCTCTGATTCTGAGGGGGCCACGTGCCTGGCAGGTTTACTTGAGACCCCTTCACTCTGTATCTCGGAGGACAGCCCTGAAATGCCCTTGCTGGGCTCCTGTGATCACTTGCATATGTCCCCGCGGCAACAGGTCGTGGACGACCCGGTGGACGCGGAGGCCAGCACCTTGTCCACGTCCTCGCTCTGCCCAGCCGCCTACCCTCCTGACTTCCGCAGGTGCAACGAACAGGTCAGGCCTCTGGACTCCGTGCAGAGACTGTGGCCGCCGCCCTCCCAGAAGCCCCCAGCCATCCCTGCTGCCTCTTGTAAGGCTCCATTCATCCTTGACCAGTCCCAGAAGCTCTTGGCTGTACCTGCTCCGTCCCGGAAAGCGCCAGCTTTTCCTGCTGTTCCCCAGGAGGCCCCAGCCACGCCTGGCCCATCTCGGAAGACCCCACACGTACTGGCTACTCCCCACAAGAGCCCAGCCGTGCCTGCCCCATCTCAGAAGGCCCCACATGCACTTGCCGTTCCCCCGAAGGCTGTGTCCCCCCCTGCTCCAAACAGGAAATCTGTGTTCCTACCTACCCTGTCCCAGAAGGCTCTGACCTTACCTGCCCAGTACCAAATGACATTGGACCCTGCCACCACTGGCGTGTTGCCTGCGGGAAGTCACGGAGAAGATGTGCTTGAGGAAAGCAAGCCTGAAGGGAAGCCAGAGCCCGTGGTGTTGATGGGCACCCAGGAGACAAACATAGTAGAGGTGAGGACTCAGAAAACATCCCTGGAGCTGCCTTTCACCGCCACCGAGGAGGAGTCGGAGGAAGTCCTGGTCAGCAGAGCCCAGGATATCAGCGTGCATGGCTTGAAGGGCAAGGGCAAGTTGGAGGACAAAGTCCGCAGGATGAAGGAGGAGATCTCTCTGGACATGCCGGGCTTCAAATCCAAGGAGGTGGGGCAACAGAAGAAGTGGGTCCAGACCCAGGAGCTGGACGTCGAGGAAGACTTGCAGGGGCAGACCAGGCCCTTCTCAGCGGAAGGGCTCACCCTCGCCAAGCGGATGAGCATTGCCAGCTCCAAGGATCCCTCCTGGAGATCATCTCTGGTCAATCTGCCCTCCTGGCTCTCAACCCAGCAGGGGTCTGCCAAGCCAACCATGGACGCGGTACCCCTCAGCACCACCAAGGTGTCCTTGCTGGAGGAGACGCCGGTGGTGGTCAGGGAGCAGCCACAGTTGGGGGCCCGGGCGAAGGGGAACACGCATCCATGGGCGGAGGTGGAGGAGGTGCCCCGGGACCCAAAGGGGCCCTCCAAAGCGTCGCCCTGCCCCAAGGGTGCCCCCGGCAGCCCCAAGATGAATGCTGCCTCCCTGACTCCCATTCCTCTGCCCTCAACGAGGTGGGAGGACGTCACCGAGTCGCCTGCCTCGCTGACCCCTGTCTCCAAGATGGAGGCCAGGGTCTCCCGACAGCCCAGGAGAGTATCTCAAGAGCCCAAGAGGGTGCCGGACCAGTGCCCCACGGCCACAGTGGGGTCGTCCTTGGAGATTCTCTTGCCCACTCTCTTGGAAATTGAGAGTATGAAGGACACGGCCTCCAAGGTGGAGAAGATAAAGGAGGAAGCGGGCGTCTTTGCTCCTTCGCCCAGGTATTTGGGGTGACAGCTAACGTGTATTGTCAACTCTGTTATCCACGAGGTAGAGAGGACCATTCCTTCTTTTTTCACTTTCCTTTGTGCTCTCAGTGTATAGTGAGTGTCGACTACGTGCCAGGCATCATTCTCGGCACTGTGGACATGGCATTGAGCAATCTGGGGAGGGGGTGCTCCTGGCATCTTTTGGGCAGAGTCCAGGGATGATGGTGCCCACAGCAAAGTATGATCCTCCACAAAATGTCAGTAGTGCTGGAGCTGGGAACTCTGACAAGAAAATCCACAGTAATTATATTGTTCATTATTAGCTGATAGGGCTCCGGGAAAACAGCAGGGTAGAGAGGATTAGGAGTGGGGGTAGGCAGCTTCCAGTATTGGACTGGGTGGTCCAGGAGGGCCTCAGTGACCGAGCGTCATTTGTGTAAAGATCTGAAGGAGGGGAGTGAGGAAGCCATGTGGACATCTGGGGAAATTCGTTCCCTTCAGAAGGAACAGCCACTGCAAAGCCCCTGAGGCAGGAATGTGCACGATGTGCTGGACCAAGAGGGAGCTCCAAGGACAGCCCAGAGTAGGAATTGTAGTCACAGGAGTCACGAGGGTGGCGCCATCATGTGGGGCCATCTTAAGTACTCTGGGTTTGACACTGAGCACACTGGAGGGTTTTGAGCAGAACGGCTGGAATTGCTGTATGTTAGAAAGGACTCTGTCTGGCTGAAGTGTGGAGAAGGTAGAGGAGGAAGGGTGGACGCTGGGAGAGGAGTGAGGAGGCAGTTGCAATGACCCAGGCACAAGATGATGGTGGCTTGGACAAGAGGGGAAGGGATGGAGGTATTGAGAAGTGGTGGGGTTCAGAGATACTTTGATGGTCGAGCCAACGGATCAGCTCATGGATTGGGCATGTTGACATGGCATTGAGGGTGACTTCAAGGTTTGGGATCTGAGCCACTGGGAAGATGCAGCAGTCAAGGAGGCTGTGAGTGGAGTAGAGGTCAGGGACAAGATCAGGAATTCCATTTTGGACAACTTGATCCTGAGATGTCAGGTGAGGATGCGGGGTACGCAGCTGGACACACGAGTCTGGAATGATTTGGGGAATCATCAGCAAATGGATGGTTGCTGCAAGCTATGAGACTGGAGGTCACCAGCGAGCGACTGCAGGTGGAGACAGAGGCCAAGGTGTTTAGGGAAAGGGGAACCATAGTCAGAGAGAGTGAACACGGAACAGCATCCTGAACACCAAGTGAAGAAAACGATGAGGAACATCGTGAGAGCAGCTGTGTCAAATGCCGCGAGCAGGTGAGGGAAGACAGAGAGGACCTCTGGATGTAACAACAAGGAGGTGACCTGGTGGGGACGAAGACCTGAATGGGGCAGGCTTAAGGGAGCACAGGAAGTGGGTCACCGTGCTGCAACTCTTGAAAATATGTGGCTGAGCGAAAGGAGCTAGACACGAAAGGCCACATAGCGTACGATTTTCATCTGCAAGAAATGTCCACAAGAGGCAAATCCGAAGAGACAGGAAGCAGATCGGTGGCTGCCAGAAGCTGCAAGGGATGGGAGGAACGGGAAGTGACTGCTTAATGGATTTGGGGTTTCCTTTTGGGGTGATGAATATGTCCTGGGAGCTAGGTAGTGGTGGTGCTTGCACAACATTATGAATGTACTTCATGCCACTGAATCGTACACTTTAAAACTGTTACAATGGTAAATTTCATGGGATGTGTATTTTCCCACTACTTGTATACATACATATGTATGTAAAGAGGGGAATCGGAGAGGAGGAGCAGACCAGCTCTTTCCAAGTGATCTGCTAGAAGGGGAGGAGGGACCTGAAGAGGAAGCTGGTATAGGATGTGGGACAAAAGAGGGCTTCTTAAGAGGAAAGAGATATTAGTGCGTTTGGATGTTGGGGCAAAGGATCCAGAGTCAGACTTGATATTAAGGAGGCAGGAGGGAGAGAAACCTAGGAGGGACACTGGTGGAAACGCGGATTCCAGCTCAGGCTTGCCGGGCCCTGGAGCAGGACCGCGCCCCCCGCCCCCCATCAGCATGTATTTATTGAGCAGTCGCTACTCTCTCCCTGCCGATCCCCCAAAGCCCTCTCTGGCTTTCTCTCGGCAGCATGCGCCGTGCCCAGCGGCCTCAATAGCGGGATGCGGGGCACTCAACCTCAGTCGCCGAAGTGGCCAGAGGAGCCCAGCGGGGCCAGGTAGCCCCTGAACCCTGCAGATCAGCCTTATACCTGGCGCTGGCGTCCAGGAGCCCGGACCCCACCCTTCTTCCTCTTCCTCACAGGCCCCTAGGTGTCGTGCACCTCTACGGTAAGAATCAGGGTGCTGAAAAGGCCGGGCGGGGATGCTCCTCCGGTAGAGACCAGAGCTAGCTCTATCTTTATATATGGGGGGGGGAGGGGGGCGGGTCGAGGGAGAGCCCGCGTGGTGGCCCAGCTTCGCAGAGGTTAAAAGCCTGAGCCTGAGACTCGGCAAGAGTAGCGCCCGGGTGCCTGTGTGTGAGCGCCGGCCCCAAGAGGGGGTGTCGGGTCGGAGGTGGGAGTCGCGGCGGGGGAGGCGGGTCCACACCGACCCCGCCCCGCGTCCCAACGCAACGGCGCAACGGCGTCCATTGGCTGGGGCTCCGGGGGTCCCAGCCAATCCGGCCGGGAGGGTCGTGTTTTTCCTGGGCTGGGACCCTCGAGGCTCAGAAGCGAGGGGTTCCCCGGACGGAGCCACAAGCACGACTGAGCCAGTGACCCACTGACATCAGCCTGGTGAGGGCAGGACGGGTGGGAAGGGGGGCTGGGTTTCGCGGTGGGGGTCAGGAGCTGAGTGCGGGTCGGAGCGAGGCGCCACGGAACTCAGCCCTCCCCGCAGGAGCCGCCGCCTTCGTGGATGTTGGGTATTGATTGCCCAAAGCCCTGCAAGGGGAGATGGCCAACGCCACCCTTCGACCCGCGCTTCCCCAAGCAGAACCAGACCCGTAACTGCTACCAGAACTTCCTGGGTAAAACCTCGCGGGCCAAGTTAGGGGGAGCGGGTGAGAGAAGGTGGGAGGCAGGAAGGGGCGCGCCCCACCTGAGGACGAGGAGAGGGTCCCGGACTCGCCGCGGGGGCGGAGACCCTTGGGGTGGGAGGTGGAGCGGACCACGGCCTGAAGGGGCGGGGCCTACCTGGGAGGGGCGGGGCCTTGTATGAAAGGGGCGGGACCGATCAGTGGAAGGTCGGGGCCTATTCTGGAGGCGTGCGATCAAGTCATGGAAGGGTGGGGTGAGACGATAGGCGAGGCCTTGCGGGGAGGAGGCGGGTCTGCGGCTGGGCCTTTCTGGAGGGCTCGGCCTCGGCGTGGAGGGGGCGGGGCGTGCTTGCGACCCCGCCCACCTGCCCGCCCCGCCCCACTCGGCAGACTACTATCCCTGCGTCAAGAGGACGAACCGCCGCGGGAAAAGCACACAGCCCTGCGATGATTACTTCCGCGTGTTCCGCGCGCTGTGCCCCCTGAGCTGGGTGAGCGGACAGAGGGGCAGCGCACCGACGGGCCGGGCGAGGGTGGATGGCCCGGCTGAGTTGAGCAAGCGCCCGCTCCCCACCTTCCTCCCTCCTACCCCCCCACCTCAGGTGCAGCGCTGGACCGAGATCAAGGACGGGACTTTCGCTGGCAAAATCTAACGGCCGGAGGGCTGCTTCTCCGAGGGATCAGTATCAGTGTCATCACCCCTGATTCTCTCGTCTTCCGGAGAATGGGCCCCACCACCCCAAACCCCGCGCCATCTTTAAGCCGCAAATAAAGCTATGTTATTGCTGGTATTTCTTCTTAATGTCCGGTCAGTGAGGTGCGGGGTCGTCGGGAGGTCCTCCCTGTCTGTGCCCTGCAGCCAACACTACTGCTTCTAATCGTGGGAGGGGTGAGGGAGGACTGGGCTCCATCAGGGCTGCTATGGAGGGAGGACAGTCAGGGTAGGAGCAAGCTGAGCCCCACCCCCACCCCCTTCCCCCCTCCAGCAGGCAGCAGTCTCTTCTCAGCAGGGCCCCCCTTGGCTCTTTGAGTCCCAACACTTGCCCACCAGGATGGTTCCGGGGTCCTCCTGCCTCTCAGTCCCCACACCTACCGGTCACCCAACTCCCCCCTCCACCTCCTCCTTCAGGATCCTCTTCCCCTCCTGGACCACCTCCCCAGCTGGCTCCTGGACTTCCTGCCCCACCCCTTCCATCCCATCTCAAGTTCCAAGGAGTCTTCCCTATAGCACCCTGCGCTGACCCCGTCACTCCCTCCCCTGCTCCCGCCCCTTCCCGCTCGCCACCACTCCCTCCCTCCCTCCCCCGCCCCCTTTGACTCCACATCCCTCCCAGTACATCCCCAACCTGCGCTGCCCCCGTCACTCCCTCCCCTGCCCCCGCCCCTTCCCGCTCGCCACCACTCCCTCCCTCCCTCCCCCGCCCCCTTTGACTCCACATCCCTCCCAGTACATCCCCAACCCCAGTCACACGAGCCCCTCCCAACAGGGTGCTCTGCACTGGTCCCCTAGGTCTTTGGAGCGCCCTGTCCACAGCCAGGAGCAGCCTTTTCTCCTCTGATCAAACACACGTCACTTCAGTCCCTGCTGCCAGCCCGTTCCTGACTGCGAGCTCCCCCAGGGCGCTCGGAGCTCCGGGATAGATTCTTCTCCGCTCCCGCCCCGCGCGGGCTCTGAGCCTGCCCTCGGCCGAGCTCAGGGAACACACGCTGAGATGCGTCCTGATTCCAGAGGCCCCTCAAAGTGTCATCCCTCCGGCCGCCTCCCCTCCCCCCACCCCGAACCAGGCTGAGGGGGGAGACCCTTGACAGAGCTCGGAGCCTGGGGCCTCTAGCCTGCCCTAGATGGGCATGAGTCCTGGGCATGGGGGTGGCAGTGGATTTGACTTTCTGCCTGAAGCTGTCAGCCTCCTGGGGCAGCCTGGACCCCCAGACTCTGCCTGAAGTGATCTCATGCGGTCCCCATTCAACCCCAGGGTTCAAAGGTGGCTATTACTAATCATATGACAACTTACTGGGTGGCCCTGGACAAACCGCCTGACCTGCGTCACCTCAGTTTCCCCAGCTGTCAACAGAGATGGTGCAAAATCTCATTATCAGGAGGGGTGGAATGATGGGAGAGGCTGGGTGAGCTCAGGGGAGAACTGGCTCCATCCACTCCCCTCACCCCCTCTATGCTGCCTTCATCCCCCTACCCAGGGCACACCCCAGATGTGCCACCTTCCAGGATGGCTCCACCCGAAAGCTTGGCCCCGGGCCCCCTCTCTCAGACCACAACCTGAGAGGCAGAGGGGCAAATGAGGGCATGGGGTGTGGACTCAGACAGACAGGCTGGAAGCCACAGGAGGGGGTGAGTCGTTCATGTGACCTCCCCCGACCTGCAGACCTCTGGCCTGCACAGAGGTGGCGCTGCTGCAGGAAAGAAGGAAAGCCGTAATGCCACGCAGGCCAGGCAGCTCTGAGTCACAGACTGAATGGGGCTGGCGGCTGTCTGAGCGCTTGGTGAGGTCATCCAGGTAGCATCCAAGCACAGGGCCTGACACCTGTGCAGCCACAGGCAGCCTCCTGACCTCACCACAGCGCCAGTGCTGGCAGTGCGTTCTCGCCCTGTGGGCCAGCAGCTCCTCCCAGTCCCCCCTTCTTTCCCTCTGGGGCCCAGATCCTGCCACCATCCCTTGACCGCTCCCGGGACATTCTTACACTCCTGGCTTCCCTTCTGGCCACCACTGCCCTATGGATGCCTGAACCCAGGGCAGGGCCAGACCCACTTCACCTCCAGCTGGCTGGGCCAACACTCTCAGGCCCCAAACTCTGGCCCTGAACACCTCTTCCTAGGCTCCTGGGCCATCTTCGCCCGCCCACATCCTGAAACCCCCAATGTCAAGCTCCGTCCTCACAACCTGCGTCCCTGTCTCCTCCTCCCCTCCCTCCTCCCCCCTCCCAGCCCCAGCCCATCCACCGCACGCTTACCCTCTTCCCCTCCCTCTGCAGCTCCTTCCTCCCAGTCTGCTGGAAGGGTCAGGGGCTTCCGGTCAAACTCGCAGAACCACTCGGTGCCCTTCACCATTTGCTCCATGAACCCTCCAGGCACTGCTCTGGCCCTCGTCTTCACCCCCCTCCCCCCATCCCATGGAAGCCACTGCTGAAACAAGCCCTGAGTCTCCAGTGGGCACGGCCCCAGCCTCCCCTCTGGTGTCTGCCTCTTTCCCATCCCAAGGATCTCAGAGCCTGGTTGAGCTCTGAGAATGGGTTCAAGTCCTGGCCCTGAAGCTTGCCAGCCCTGTGGCCCCGGACAAACTTCCTAAGCCCTCTGCACTGTGGCCTTCTCACCTAAAATACAGTGAAAACAACATCTAGACTTCACAGGGTCGTGGGGAGGGTGAGGCTGCGTCACAAGCCAGAGCAGTGTCCAGTGCAGCTATCCTCAGGGTGTGTGGGTTCTCTATGTAAATAATTCGAGGCACTTAAGAGTCCTCATATCAGCCCGACTCTGGTGCCCAATATCTTGCTGCAGGTGGGGGTGACTGATCATCTGCTGCCCTCCTGGATCAGCAACCCCAGGGTGACCAACACCACCAACAGGGCCCTGGAGCTCCTGCAGGCATCTGGTCAGCCCCATCCACAGGGTAAAAGCATCAGAGAGCTCCCCCAAGGGGAGAAATGGGATCCAGGACTGGGATGTCCTGCCCGGCTCCCCTCCTGTCCCAGTAACCTAAGGAGGGGAACTTAGAAAGCTTTGGGGAAGGCACTGCAGAGTGCGGGGCTTCCTGAGACTCTGGCCTGCAATTATTTCCTGTCTCTTTCAACTCCCGCCTCCTCCTCCCCCAGCCAGATTCCCCGTTGCCTTGCTCTGGCCCCCACGTGTATGACGGGGTTCTCAGCTTGAGCCTTGCCCCTTCCACCCTCCCCCTGGGCTTCCCGAGCCCCAGCTCCGCCCGCCCGGAACACCCCAGGGCCCGCCAGCTCACTGGACCCAACACACTCCTCTCGCTTCCCTGTTGTGGCTGGGGCTCCATCTACCTGGTGGCTGAGGCAGAAACCTGGCAGCAAGGCGGGCTCTGTCCACGTACCAGCTGTGCGGCCTCAGGCAGACGTGCCTGCCCTCCCGACTGCCTGCAAAGGCGGGGGGGTGATCCTGGTAGCGCGGCTGTGAAGGTTGATGCCAGGATGCACAGGACCTGCGATCAGTGTCAGCTGTGGTTATTGTCCTGGAGGTCTTCCCTCCCCGTCATCCTGTCACTCTAGCCCAGTGGTTCCCTCTGGGGGCTGGCTTTGACCCCTAGCGGTACATTTGGCAATGATCACAGATATTTCTGTCACCACTAAGGGGATGCTACTGGCAACTTGTGGGTGGAGGCCTGAGAGGCCACTCCTCGTCCTATGACACAGGATTAGCAGCTCAAGATGGCAGCAGCGTTGAGGGTGAGAGACCCCGATCGCTGGTTTCTAATCTTCGTGTTTTGGGTTCCAGACACTTTTGAGAGTCGGATGAAGGCTCTAAACCCTCTGCGCCAAGAACATGCCTGTGAATATGCAGTTACTACATTTGAAATAGGATTCCAGGAGGTTCTCGGAACCTCCAATGTCCATCCAGGCTAAGACTCCTCACTCTGCTGTCATATTTGCCTAGAAGCCACGAATTTCTGCTTGTCTAGAGGGACAAGTTCTTTAGCAACTGTGTCAACCATCTCTCTTCATTCTCTTCGTCGCCACTTGCTGACTGGGAGGCCCTCTCCCTCATTTTTAACCTGAGAGAGAAAACTAAGAGGGTTCAGTAGGATTTGCATGGAAGAAAGACACATTTTTCTCATTCTGAAAGGGACGAAGCAGGCTATACGTAAATAATATGAATTTTAAAGTAAAAAAAAAAAAAAAGTTACCTGCTTTGAACTGTCCCCATCCCCAGGTCAACTGTGGAAGTGCCCCTTCCTGCGCCATCTTCTCGGCCCACCCAAGTCTTCCTGCAGCCTCTCCATGCGTGTTCACCCCCTCTTCTCAGCACCCCCATGTCCCTCATGCATATGGCCTGGCCTCGTCAGCCTCCAGGGTAAACTTTTCCAAGGCTGGCCGACATGGAGGAGATAAACTGGGGCCTGCAGCCCACACACGACCCTCAGACGTTCCTGGCTTGTCCTCATGAAATGGCTGTGAGGCCTCAATGAACAAGAAAAACATATCCACAAGACGCTTTGCAGCGGGTGCCTGGTACCAGGAAGCACTCACTAATTGTAAGCTGTTCGGATTTCCTTCTGTAGAATGGGGGTTGAGGTGAGAATTAAGAGACGATTGGGGGGAGTTCCCTGGTGGCCTGGTAGTTAGGATTCTGGGCTTTCACTGCTGTGGCCCAGGTTGAATCCCTGGTTGGGGAACTGAGAACTGAACTGGATCAGAAGAAACAAGAAGACTCACTGTCCTGGCCTCACAGAGCCAGGCCAACCGAGATGCCACACGTGAGGTCTGGGAGGGGGCTCTGACTTCGGACAAGGGTGATCTGGCCCCAGGTGACCCGGGACAAGTCACTCTAACTGCTGGACCTCACGAATCTCGTCTGAAAGATGGGGAGACTCCCCACCTGGGTGAGAAGATGGGACCGAGAGCATTCTTTATGAGCACCGTTTGCACCTCTACTCGGCCATCCTCAGAGCCCACGGCCCTTCCCCCGTCCAAAGCTTTCAGGGCCCAAAGGCTGGGCTGCCCCTCCCGGTCTGGTCTCCCCAGCAAGGCGGAGGCTCTCATCCTCCCACCGGCCATCACTTCAAAAGGTAAATCAAGATGAAGTGCTTCCCAGGGCACTGCTTATGACAAGGTTTTAATAAAATAAAATAGAAAGTTCAAGTGCTTCCAATCCCCCAACATACCCCATTCCGGCGTGGGGGAGGGGAGGGAGCCCCCACAGCCCAGTAGCACCAGGGATAGCACCATGAGAAAGATGAGGTCGCACCAGCCTCCCTGAGACCCACGGGGGTGGGTGGGCACGCGCCCCTGGCCGCCCCCTCGTCGCCCCCCACCTCAGACGGAGCCGAGAGCACACGGACTCCCCGTGTACGGCAGTGTCAGGGAGCGCCAGCCCGTGTCAGTTCCACCTCCTCCCGAGGCCTGGCCTTCTTTGGAGAAGCCACGGGGCGGCCCCCACCCCTTATGGCTTTGCTCCCTGGGCAGGAGAAGGCGGGTGGGGAGGGAACAGCTCCTTCAGCCCTGAGGCTGGGGCTGGGGTGGGAGGGCGGCAATGGCCAGGGCTCCCTGCTAGGATGGGGGTGGCTCAGGGGTCAGCAGTCACGAAGGGTCAGGGGTCAGATCCCCGGGGGTGTCCAAACCAACCCGCCCCCAGGGTCAGAGCTGTGCTGGGGTTGAAAGTCAACGCCCTCCCAGAGGTCCAAGAGCTCCTTCTGGAGGTTGGTTACTGAGAACTCAGGGCGGAGGGGACCAGGAGGGACGCCCTCCTCTCCCAGCCTGGGCCTCCCTATCCAGCCCGTCACGGCCCATCACCGTTGACATCCAGGTCAATGGAGCCATGGCTGACCACCAGCCGCAGGCGCTTGGGTGGGGAGAAGGGGGCAAAGGCAAGGGCCTGCTTGGGGACGGGGATGGGGCCTGGGGTCCCGGCAGGGGCGGGGGTGGCAGTGGCAGGCGGGGCCGGGGCCACACGGCTCAGGTCCACACGTACCACGTAAGGCAGCCCGTAGCGCCGGGCCCAGTGCCAGTCCTGCTGGGGGGCCCAGCGGGCACGGGCGGCCGGCCCCAGGGCCACCAGGGCCTCTGCCCGCAGGCAGCAGTGGGGGCCACAGCCTCCCCATCGGTGCAGGGAGACGCGGGCAGCACGGAGAACGGGGGGCGCCGGGGCCCGCCGGGGTGGGGGGCGTCGGCGCCTCCGGGGACGCACCCGGAGCTGGCGCTGAGGCAGCCACTGGAGCCAGAGGGGCGAGGCGTCGGGGCGGGCGCCGCAGGGTGGGGGGCGCAGGGGCTGGCAGGCAGCTGTGGAGGCCCAAGGGAAGGGGAGCGGGGAGAGAAAAGGGCAGCTGTGTGTAAGCAGGGCCTCTTCAGAGGGGAACAGCTCCTGCTCAGGCCAGCCGCCGTCCCCCAGTGCTCTTCAGAGGGGGACAGATGAAGAGGGGGATGTTCAGGAGTGAGGCCCTGTCTGGGGGCCCGAGTGGGAGTACCAGGAGGGCCAAGATGACAGGAGGGCAGACAAGGAGCTGGGGATGGGGGAGCAGCTGATGAAGACAGGCCAACAGGACAGGGTCCCGCCCCACGCTCACCGCAGAACGGGTCCCGGCGCAGCGGGGCTGGGTGGGCACAGGCCCGGGGGCCATCCAGGCCCTGCTGCAGCCGCCGCTTCGTCTCCCGGAGCTCATACTTGTCCACGGGCCGGGGCGGCAGGGGCTCCTTGGGCTGCAGTCGGAAAGCTCCTTCGCCTCTCCTGAGGATGGGGAGGGAAATGAGGAGCGGGGAGGAGCGGGCCCTGAGCATGCACTCCTGACCCCCGGGATGCCAGGGGGCGCCCCTCCTGCAGGCCGGCCCCACCTCTCGCAGGTGTAGCATTCACAGTGCTCATTCTTTTCACCGAAGAAGCCTTCGCCGTAGAAGCAGGTCACCTCGTCCCCCGGCTCGATGTCCCGGAGCACCTTCACGCAGGCCGCGTTCCCATCTGCAGGTACGAACTGGGGGCCAGGAGGCTCAGCGCCCTGTCCTGCGGGTGGCCTGGCTCCACCCGCCCTGGCCTCAAGGGTCCCCCCGGGACGGACAGCGGCCGAGAGCCCGGGGAAGAGCCCTGCCCAGGGTCTGCCCTCAGCATGCACTCCCTGACCCTCCCCCATTTTGCTGGCTCCCACCCTCCCTGCAGGACATGACCTAACCAGGCCCTGGCAGCGCTCACAAGAACCGCTCCCTCCAGCACTCCTTCTCGGGCTCCTCTGAGACACCCTGCCAGCCTGCATCTCAGTGGCCGAGATGTGAGCCCCTGCCTGGCTCTGCCGCCTGCCCTTCCCGAGGCCTGGGTCCACCCCGCAGCCCCAGTCCAGGATCGCCACCCCCCTCGCCTGCCTGCTCCTGACTCCAGGTTCCCCATTTGGGAGAGGCGGCCCTCGCATCCATCCGTCCGTCCGCCCGCCCACCCAACTGTCCATCCTAGCCTGACACACACCTGGGAGAGCCCCTGGCCACCCGCCCGACGCCAGGACAACTGGCCGGCACCTCCCGAGCGGGCAGTGCCGGGCGTCCTCTTTCCCTCCCTCCCTGAGACCCCAGCTGCCCCTCACCACCTCCTGCGCAGCTCTGCCCCAGGCTACCTGCCAGCCTCAGCCCACGCACTGCCTCCAGCCCCGCCCCCGAAGCTCCCAGAGCAGCGGCACCAGGGCCTCTGAGAACCAAGGCCCCTTCACTCACCCCGTGGGAGCCTCCACGGGGCAGACCCAGCTCGCGCTGACACACGAGGCGGGAGCTACTGCGCCTCCTCGCCCTCCAGCGTGGCGCCTCCCCTCTGAGATGCCCTAAAGCGGCCTCTTTAGCCCTCAACACCTAGGAAAATCCTACTCCTCCTTCGACGCCTGGCTCCGGCGTCACTTCCATGCAGCCTGCGGTTCCACACCACGTGGTGGCTGACCCCCGCCTCATCGAGCTTTGCTTCACTCTCCATCCTACCCAGCGTCTGTGCCCCAAACCCACGGAACGGCGTGCAGAGTCACAGGACGCTGACACACGCCCAGCCTTCACAACTGTCCCAGGAGGGAAGTTCTCCGCGTTTCCCATCCGAGAAGAGAAACCAGGGCCGGGGCGGCAGAGCCAGGATTGAGTCCTCAATCCTCACACCCGTGGGGTCCCAAGGGCCGGCAGGTGCGCCCCACACTTGGCAGGGCGCACACCCAGCGCCTTACAGGGGCCATCTCCCCGCAACTCCTCTCTCTCACGTGCTCCGTGCTCCACCCGCAGCACAGGGTCGGGGGTGGCCTCCCAGAACCTCCTATCAGGAAGAGTCCTTGTCCTCCAGGGCAGGGCTTGCTCTGACCCCACCCCAGGAAGCCCTCCCCAGCCTCCTGCTATCACAGCTGCCGTGGGTGTCTCCCTGGGAAGCCCGGGGCCCACGACACAGGCAGGGGCACTGTGTGTCTCCCCATCACCACACTCCCCCCAAACTGGCCCAGCCCCCAGCCCAGGTTCAGAGAAGGGAGAATGCGGCCAGCAGGTGGCAGCCTGGGTTCCACTGTGACTTTACCCAGAGCCCCTTCCTCCCTCCTCTGACAATCGCAGGCACAAGCGCCAGTGCTGCCCAGCCAGGAGTGGGAAACTGCTTTGTCAGATGGGGAGACCCGGGACAGTTTCTGGCTATTCGCCGACCAGAAAGCCCCTCCCTCGTGCCCATTCCTGGGAAGGGGGGTCCCCAGGTCTCACCTTGCAGTTGGGTTTGCAGTCTGGAGCCAGATGGGGGGTCGCGGGGAGAGAAGAGAACTGGGTCAGCGAGCCAGAGAGCCGGGGCTCAACCCCTCCCCCGCTGGCTCCTCACACAGCCCCGCCCCAGGCCCCGCCCCCACTCCCCCCCCACCCCCCCTCCCCGTCCCTGTCCCCACCGTGGTTGATGAAGGCGGCCGGGCCGAGCCACAGCTGAGCGCTGCGCTTGCGGGTGGAGTACATGATACTGAAGTCGTTCTCCCCGGCCCTCAGCAGCCCCTCGTCGGCCTCCCGCAGCTCTGCGATGCAGCCCACCAGCAGCTCCAACTTCTCGTTCTTTTTCCTGCCCAGAAGCCAGGTGGTGGGTCTGAGAGCACCTCCCTGACCACCAGCGCTGGGGACAGGGGCCCTTCATCCCAGGCCTCCGGCGGGAAGAATCCATGGGAAGCACCAGCTACCGCGTTCCAGCTCCCAAATCTCTCTGGAATTCACACCCCCGTCGCCTCTACACCTGCGGCAGGCGCGGCACCCTCCACCTCCTGAAAGCCTGACCCGCATCCTCTCCGGCTCGCGGTTCCTCCAGCCTCCAGTGCCCACTGCCTCGGCTTCCCGCAGTCCAGGCCTGCCCGGAAGTCCCCACTGGCGCCCCCGCACTCTTCACTAGACCCTTCGGCTCTTCCTTCGGGCCTCAGTCTAGGCCTGGCGCCCAGGAACACTCTCAAAATTCCCGGGCAGGCTCAGGACTCACTGAGCAGCTGTGGTCAGCCCTGTGCGCTCACTCAGCTACCACCTGCCTTCCCGCTAGAATGTGAGCAGTGGGCAGGGTCGTCTTGTTCACCGTCCTGCCCCGTACCCAGCAGCGATTGCCACGCAGCAGGGGCTCCAGTGGGGATGAAGAAAAGGACAGCACAGTCCTGGGCGCAAGATCAGTCCTTTCTTGGCAGCCCCAGAAAGCCTGGGTCTCGAGGGGATCTCATCTCCCAGCAGGGCCGTGGTGGGCCAGGAGGGGCTTGGGGGAGCAGACCCAGCCTCCTTTCTCTCAACACAGACATCTTCGTGCCCTGTCCCGAGTGTCCAGTCTCCTCCAGAAGGGAGGGGGTTTCCTCTCCCAGCAGTCCCCAGGGAGGGATGCCTCCTGTCAGGCCTGGGGCCCTGGGATACATGTTCTGCCCTCTTACCAAGCGCGGGTAGACACAATCTTGGCTCCATTTGTCTCCATGGAATAACGGGTACAGGGCAAGATGGTGAAGCCGCTTTCAGGCAGGAAGGCTCGGAGGTAGCGATAGATCTGGGGGAGGTGAGGGGGTGGGCAGGGTGAGGAGGTGGGGCAGGGTCGTCCTCGGCCCTCTCTCCTGGGTTCTAGTCCTGCTCTGCCACTGACTCGCTGTGTGGTCTCAGGGAACTCACTTCCCCTCTCGGGGCCTCAGTTTCCTCATCTGTCAAATGAAGAAGTTAGACTCCATCTCAGAGGGCCCCCCAGCTCTCCTCTCCTAGGATTCTCTGAGCCTTGCCTCAGATGGTCCCAATGGCTAGGAAGTCAGGGAGTCCCGGGGAGCTGCACTGAGGGTCTGCCCGACAGGGCGGAGGACCCGGGACAGGCAGAGGAGACGGGGAGAACACGAGGGCCAAGGGGAGGGAAGGGAAGGGCTCCCTCACGTGGGTCTTGAGGGCAGCCTCCTGCCGCGGGCCCCGGCTCTGGAAGTAGTGGGCCATCCAGCCTCCCAGCGTCAGGGCCCGGTACGCAGCCTCCAGGTCCCGCTGCCTCAGGAAGGCCTCCAGCGCTGAGCGCAGGTGGTGCTGTCGCCGCAGGGGGGGCACGGGGCTGGGGGAGAGGGCACGCCTGGGTCCCAGGGCCTTGGCCTATTCCCTCTGGGCCTTCCCAGGCCCCACCCCCACCCCCACTCGGAGCTGAGAGGAGGATGGGGCTGAGAGGTGGCAGTGGAAGGGAAGGGGTCCCGAGCCCTCGATCGCCCTCCCCCAGGTCGCCTCACCTGACGTTCATCTTATGGGTGCGGAAGCCGAGGTAGGGGTCCAGGACGAGGCTGGTGGCGAGGTCGTCATTCTCACACAGTTCCCTGGCTGTCACTCTGTCGGGGCCCATGGTGCCCCAGGCACCATGCTGCCTCCTGCGGAGAGTGGAGAGCTCAGGGCAGGGGCAGGGGCGGCGCCCCAGGCGTGTGCCTGCTCTATGTCACTTATAGGTAGTGTGAGACTTAGGCAAGCCCTTCGGTCTCCTCCTCTATAAAGCAGGAAGAAAAGCAATACTGACTTCACAGGGCTCTCGCTGAAGGTGAAATGCAACAAGTGCTTCTGACAATGGGGAGATCCCCAAAGAAATGCCAGCCACCATCGTTAGTAGTTGCATCTCCTCCAACCACCTCTGACAGCCCCGCCACGTGCACACACACTCGCAGACCCCGTGCGCACACGCAGATTCCCCAGAACCCCCGTACACACACACACACGCAAACGTGCCAACTGGCCCACGGAAGGCCGATTAACTGGCAGCCTGCGATAACCCTAACGGCTTAGTCCTGCAGGAGGTGGAAGTCAGGGGGGACCCAGCAGCTCCACCTCCGGCCCTCACCAAGGAAAAAGCCAAGGCCTCCTGCCCCACCAGAACTGCTTGTTCATCTGCCCATCCCCACTCTCTCCTGGCCTCGGCCTCCACCCCCATCCGCAGCAGCCCTTGGGAGTCCTCAGAAGGCTCCGGGTGAAACCCCAGGCAGCCCGAGTCGGGGGCGGGTGAGGGGAGGGAGGGCAGACGAAGGATCCCAGCACCTGCTCTCTCTCCAAGGATTCCGGGGGAGGGAGGGGCACAGAGGACAAAGCGGGGGGAGGGGGGAGAGAAAAGGAACGGTGTGGAGAGGCATAAGAGGCCCATAAAAAAAGAGGAGAAAGACGGGGATTAGTAAGACGAAACAAAACAAGCCTCCTAACCCCGACTGCAGAGGGCCCGGTGGGCACCGACACCACGGCGCTTCAGGGAGAGCAGATGAGGGACAGCGAGGAAAGGGGAGCTGGCAAGAGGTCAGGAGCTAGAGCAGCTGGGAAAGGGGGTCGAGAAGGCGCGCAGGCTGGGGGTAGATAAAGAGGGGGCGCTGCGGGAAGGCGCTGGGACAGAACGGAAGCTGCAGAGGGGCAAGTGGGTAATACGGACACCACAGGGAGGGAGCTGGGGCAGGGAGAAGGGGCGGGGGTGCCTGCGGGGGAGACCGAGGGCTGCGGGAAGGCTTGGGGGTCCAGGGAGGATCCCAGGAAAGCTAGCAGGGAGACCAGGGGTCCAACGAAAGTAGAGAAGGACCTGGAGGTGGAGGGAGGGTCCTGAGATGGTATAGGGGGGCGCAGGGGTTCCAGAACGGGGCTTGGAGAAGCAAACAGGGACAGGGGAAAGTCCTAGGGATCCAGGGAGGAGCATAGAAGAGCCGCGAGAAGAGAGCCTGGGCTCCAGGGAAGGACCTGGGTAGGCAGTGAGAATCCAGGGGAAAGGCCTGAGGTTCAGAGGGAAACTGCGGGAAGCGGACAGGGGCCTGGGGAGGCAGGGAGAGTGCAGGAGAAGGGCCTGAGGTCCAGGGAGGGGAGTGTAGAGTCAGAGGGCGAGCTGAGGGTCCAGGGAAGGGCCTGGAGCGCGAGAGCGGGGCCTGGGTAAGGAAGCACAGGAAAGGGGCTGGGCGCCGAGAGCAGCCTGAGGCTCGTCGAAGGGCCAGGAGACGTGGGCGCCTGGACACGAGGAGGGGCCGGGCGGGGCGGGGGACAGTCGGGGCTGGGGACGACCGGGAGCCAAGGCGGCGCGGGGCGGGGGCCGAGAGGGGGCTCAGAAGTCGGGCCCCGCGCGCCCCTCACCCGCTTCTCCTCCTCCTCCTCCTCCTCCTCAGGCGCCCGCGCTGCGGCTGCCACCACCTCCCACAGCCTTCTCCAGCTCTCGTCAGACACGGTCGCCGCGCCTCCCGTCTGCCCAGCCGGGCCCGCCTCGCAACGGCCGTCACGGCCTTCCACTGGCCAAGGCCGCCGCCACTCTTCAGTCGCTCTGAAGCTTGCGCCGCTCCCATTGGCCGGGCTCCGCTCTGCCCCTCCCCGCCCGCCCAACGGTCAGCCCCCCTAAAAAACTCCGCCTCGCCCTCGCTGCAGTTGAGAGCCGCCGACTGCACCCAGTGGCTGCTGCCGCTGTCTTTCCGGCGCTGCCATGGAGACGCATCCCCGCCCACGGCCCATAGTCGACGCCCTCATTGGCCGAAAGCGCCGTCGCTCCGGGCGAAACGCGAGTTTGGGTCGGGTTATTTGGGTCCAAGTGGAAAGAGGCAGGGTACCGCCTGCTCCAGAGCCCGCATGTGATTGGTTGGCCTTGGAGCGACTCATGCTTCCATTGGCTAAGGTCTCCGCCTGTCACCATAGAGTCGCGATCTCCCTGTTCTTTTTCTGTAGCGAAACCTTCGACCACCAGGGGGAGAAAGCAGGGAGGACGGGAGGGGGGGTGAATGCGCGCGCACCTCCTTCCCCCCGCCCATCTGGGCCAGCGGTTGCCAAGGCGACAAAACTTTATTGACAACCCTGCCCGGTGCAAAGGGCTTTTCGCTCTCTTCCTCGCTCCTAGACCACCTTCTTTTCCCCTAAATAACCTGTTTAATTTTGAGTACCCACAATAACACTCTGTGGATGAAAGGGTCAGAAAGAAGGAGATTGATAGGTGGGGGCTTTGAAGAAAGCCCTGACTCATGGGGAGCTCCCATGGGGCACCCCCCCACACGCCCACAGTTGGGATCACCCCTCTGCTCCAGTCCTAGAGGCAAATAAAATTAGCAATTCATCATAATTACGCCCAGAATAATAAGCCCCACACTTGGAGCAGGCGGTCTTTGTTTTGTTGACGGCTGTATATCCTGTGCTCTTGAAACAATGCGCGGCACGGAATAGGTTCTTCGTTAATTTGTGCTGAAGGAATGAATGTATGAAGCTGGTTTCTGCAATCCGTCACTCTGTGACTTTGGAGAAGTGGCTTGCCTTCTCTGGGCCTCAGGCTCGCATCTATAAAACAAGGACCACATTGGTCCCTCTTTGAGGGGTCCTCCTTAACACCCTCCTAGGTGTCCTTCACTCGTGCTTCCAGGCTCCCACCCTCTGTTCTTACTGTTCTTTCCCCAGCTGGGACTATCCCCAGCTCGGAGACACCGCCAGCCCAGGTACCCCCACCCCCATAAGGATGGCTACAGCTCCGGAGAAGAGATGCAGCCTCACCCGGAGAAGGGGAGCCAGCAAGCAGAGAGGACCCTATAAAAAGCTCCGCTGAACTGAAACAACACTGTAAATCAACTAAACTCCAATAAAAATTAATTTAGAAAAACAACAGCAACAAAAAAACTCAGCTCTTCGGGAAAGTCCTATCAGCAGGTCTGAATCTTAAAAGTGCAGCCCTTCCACCAGCGGGTGTACACCCTAGAGAAACTCTCAAAAATGTGAACAAAAAAATAAGCACAAGAATACTTGCGACAGTGGTGTTCGTAAGGGTGAAAAACTGGAAGCGGCTTAAATGTCCATCACATGAGGCATGAATTGAATGGATCATGGCATATATACACAGGGGAACACCGTACTACAGTGAAAGTGGATGAACCAGCAACCTGCATATCAACCTGGACAACCCTAGAGCATGCTGCTAGTTGCAGAAGTTTACATAGTCGAATGCACGCAGTTTTAAAACACATAAAACGAGGGTCGTGTGTGGACACATGAAATTATACACAAACTTGCATGGGTATGTTAAGGGGCGGGGGAGTCCCAGTGGCGACCCCTGGGGGCAGAGCGGAAGGAATGCAACCAGGAAAGCTATTCAGGACATTGTTGTTATCGGTAATTTTTTTGTTTTTTAAGCCCGGAGGTGGAAGCCCTGAGTTCATTGTATTCACTGTCTGTTCTTTTTCTACGTGTCAGAAATATTTCATAATACAAATAACATGTTAACCCGCCAATGCCACTTCCAGGATTTTATGCTAAAGAAATAACTGGACAAGTGTTAAAATATTTAAAGATGTTTGTCTCAGCATTTGTTGAAAAAGCAGAAAAATAGGAAGAGCCGTAATGTCCAGCTGTAGGAGATTGGTTGGACCGATTACAGCATATTCGCAAGACGGAAGAACAATCGTACCTAACAGTTACTGAGATCTTAGCACAATCCAGTCACTTTGCAAATAGTCCTGTGGGGGAGGGGCTGTTATTATCCCCACTTTACAGATGAGCAGAGTGAGGCTTTCCAAGGAGGTGTAACTGGCCACCGGATTACAGAGTTTGTACTCTCAACCCCTGCTGCTACACTGCCCGGACAGGATCCAGCTGGTTCTCGACCCACAGATGACATAAGAGGCACCTCGGAAAAATGAATAAATCTCTGACACATGCTACAACACAGATGAACCTTAAAAACATCATACTGGGTTAAAGGAGCCAGACACAAAAAGTAACATATGGAGTGATTCCATCTCTATGAAATACCCAGAATAGGTGAATCTGGAGAGACAGAAAACAGATCCAGGGAATTCCCTGGCAGTCCAGGAGTTAGGGCTCCAGTGCTTCCACTGCAGGGGGCATGGGTTCCATCTCTGGTCGGGAAAATAAGATCACGCATGCCTCAAAGCGGTGAGGGGCGGGAGGAAGCAGATCCGTGACTGCCATGGGCTGGGGAGAATGGGGAGTGACTGATATTGGGCATGGGGTTTCCTTTTTGGATGAAGTTCTGGAACTAGAGAGCCGTGATGGTTGCAAAGCATCGTACATGTGCATAATGCCGTTGAATTGTACACTTTAAAATGGTTCAAGTGGGGCTTCTCTGGTGGTCCAGTGGTTAAGACTCCACCTTCCACTGCAGGGGCACAGGTTCAATCCCTGGTGGGGAAGTTCCGCATGCCCCGAGGTGAGGCCAAAAATAAACAAATAAAATGGTTAAAATGGCAAATTTGACATTATGTATATTCTACCACCACCACCACCCCCAAAAAAGAAAGAAACTCCACCAAAAAACAAAAAGAGAGAAAATAATAAAGACTCACCTAGAGACTGGCTTCCCTGGTGGCGCAGTGGTTGAGAGTCCACCTGCCGATGTAGGGGACACGGGTTCGCGCCCCGGTCCGGGAGGATCCCACATGCCGCGGAGCGGCTGGGCCCGTGAGCCATGGGCGCTGAGCCTGCGCGTCCGGAGCCTGTGCTCCGCAACGGGAGAGGCCACAACAGTGAGAGGTCCGCGTACAGCAAAAAAAAAAGAATCACCTAGAGAAAGTAGTGAAAATATAGATTCCAAGGTTCAGCCTCTTGAGAGAGGCTGGTCGAATATTTAATAATTAATCATTTCAGGATGTTGCTACCCAAAGTGTAGCCATGGACCAGCAGCATGAAGGAGGATTCCATAGGTGCTTGGTAGAAATGCAGAATCTCAGACCCCACCCCTGACCTCCTAAATCAGAATCACCCAGACTGGTGATTGGGATGTTCCAGAACGTATGAGAAGCATGCCTTAGAAGACACCTGTGTTGCAGGTGGCTTCCTCAGACCGGTCATTCACTTGCTGGAGGGATATCGTGGGCTTGGTAACTCTCAAGGTGGCACGTGATTTATTAAGGGGGAAAGCGTGCTATAAAACAGCAAATTCGGGATGATCATATTTTGAGGGGAAAGGGATATCTCCTTTTATGTGTGTGTAAATTAAATGATTGGGAGGAGGATGTGGAGAAAAGGGAACACTTGTACACTGTTGCTGGGAATGTAAATTGGTGCAGCCACTGTGAGAAAAAAAATTGGAGTTTCCTCAAAAAATTAGAAATAAGGACTTCCCTGGTGGCGCAGTGGTTAAGAATCCACCTGACAACGCAGGGGACACGGGTTCGAGCCCTCGTCCGGGAAGATCCCACACGCCGCGGAGCAACTAAGCCCATGCGCCACAACTACTGAGCCTGCGCTCTAGAGCCCATGCTCTGCCACCGCAATAAGAAGCCCGCGCACTGCAACGAAGAGTAGCCCCCGCTCGCCAGAACTAGAGAAAGCCTGCATGCAGCAACGAAGACCCAATGCAGCCAAAAAAAAAAAAAATATATATATATATATATATATAAAACAAAGAGAATTATCATGTGATCCAGCAAGCCCACTTCTGGGCATATATCAAAATGAAATTTCTATCACAAAGAGATATCTGTATTCCCCAGTTTATTGCAGCACGATTCACGATAACCAAGACATGGAAACAACCTGAGTGTATGTGGACAGGTGAATGGATAAAGATGTGTATACATACACTGCAATACTTTTCAGCTATGAGGAAGGGGGAAATCCTGTCATTTGCAACAACATGGATGAACCTGGAGGACATTATGCTAAGTGAGAAAAGATAGACACCGAAAGACAAATACTGCATGACCTCATTTATACGTAGAATCCAAAAAACAGTCGAACTCACAGAAACAAAGAGTGGCATGGTGGTTACAGGGAGGGGGGAACGGGGGCGGGTCAAAGGGTACAAACTTCCAATTATAAAATGAGTACGTTCTGGGGGTCTAATGTACAGCATGGTGACTACAGTTGATAATAAAACATTGTCCATTTGAAATTTGCTAAGAGAGTAGGTCGTAAGTGTTCTCACCACGTACACACAAAGATGGTAACTATGTGAGGTGATTGATGTGTTAATTAGCTTGATCGTGGTGATCATTTCACAGTGTATACATATATCAAAACATCATGATGTGTGCCTTAAATATACGTAGTTTTTGTTTGTCAGTCGTACCTCGATAAAGCTGGAAAAAAATAAATGGTTGGTGGGGAGTTGTCTCTCTGTTTTCATGTATTACTTGTGTAATAACAAAATGTATATAATAATAGAATAAAATATAAGTAGTCATACTATGTGTTAATTTATATACGTATTCCTATATCTATATCTATATATACGTACCAATGCATATGCACACATGCATGTCCATAATTATCTATATATCTGTCTCTACCTATACCATCACCATCATCCTGCTCCAAATTCTGCAATGGACTCATACCCTGGTAGCCAGCCCCCAAGATGACCTTCACTCTGCACCCCACCCCCTTCCCCAGCATTCATGCCTTTTGTAGCTTCTTCCACATTGAACAGGGCTGAGCTGTGTAACCAACAGGATATTGCAGAAAAGATGGCATGTCCATTGCTATGTTATCAAAGACACCATCCTCTCTGGGATCACTCACTCCTCTGGGGGAACTCAGCGCAATGTCAAGAGGTCATGGCAACCACCTTATGGAGACATCCACGAGGCAAGGGCAAGGAACTGAGGCCTCTTGCCAACAGCCAGAGAGGAACTGAATCTGACGGTCATGTGGGTGACCACCCTGGAAACGGTCCTCCCGTCTCTACCAAGCTTTCATAGGATTATACCCCATCCACAGCTTGACAGCCATCTCAGGAGAAACCCCAAGCCAAAACCATCCAGCTAAGCCACTCCTGAATTCCTGACCCACAGAAAGCATGTGAGATGATAAATGTTTCTTGACGTCCTAAACTATAGGCAATGGATACACACCTAGATTAAAATCTGATGTCCTTACAATGGCCAGATGGTTGATTAAGTGGACTGGATCAATGGGAAAGTGGATGATTGGATTGATGGATGGACTGTAGGATAAACAGGAACAGAGAATTGATCAAACGGATTAAAGAATGAAAGAACGTATGGGTGGGTGAATGGATAGTTGAATGGATGGATGGAGCTTTGGAGAGCTGGAAGAATATCTGAAGAAATTATGGTTGGATAGATAGGCAAATGGGTGGCTGAGTGGGTAAATAACTAGCTGGATAAACGCATAAAGGCAAGAACATATGCACAGATGAATGGATGGGTTGGGTGGAAGTTTGGCTGGATATGGGTATTTGAGGAAGAAGCATGGCACACTGGAAAGAACCAGATTTTATTTTCTTATTTTATGTTTTTAATTGGAGTATAATTGATTTACAATGTTGTGTTAGTTTCAGGTGTACAGCAAAGTGATTCAGTTTCATACATATAATCTTTTTCAGATTATTTTTAGGTTATTACAAAATATTGAGTATAGTTCCCTGTGCTATACAGTAAGGTCCTTGTTTGTTATCGATTTTATAAATAGTAGTGTGTATATGCAACCAAAAGTTTGGTTTCTATTTCTGTGGGCCTATATCTGTTGTATAAATAAGTTCATTTGTATCATTTTTTTTTAGATTCCACAAATAAGCGATATCACATGACATTTGTCTTTCTCTCTCTGGCTTACTTAGTGTGATAATCTCTAAGTCCATCCATCCATGTTGCTGCAAATGGCTTTAGTTCATTCTTTTTCATGGCTGAGTAATATTCCATTGTGTATATGTACCACATCTTCTTTATCCATTCATCTGTGATGAACATCTTGGTTGCTTCCATGTCCTGGCTATTGTAAATAGTGCTGCTGTGAACATTGGGATGCATGTATCTTTTCAAATTATAATTTTCTCCAGATATATAGCCAGGAGTGGGATTGCAGGATCACATGATAGCTCTATTTTTCATTTTTGAAGGAACCTCCGTACTGTTCTCCATAGTGGCTGCACCAGTTTATATTCCCACCAGCTGTGTAGGAGGAAGAACCAGATTTTAGAACCAGACAAACCTGAGTTCTGACCCCAGCTCCCCACACTGACATTGGGAAGCATGGCAGGCAAAATGGATCTCCCTTCAATAAAGAACTTACTCAACTCTGAGGAGTGCATTTGGCTGACAGCCCCCAGCTGCAGTACCTGCAACTATTATTTTTTTTGGATCGAGGTTCTTTTTTGGGCAGCCCCCAACCAATGACTTAGCACAGGGGTGGGGGCCGTGCTGGGGCCTGACCACTTCCACCCCATGTGGGACTCATCTAATGGCAATCTTTTTTTTTTTCTTTAAATTAAGATAAAATTCAAGTAACACGAAATTCATCACTTTAACCATTTTAAGGTGTATAATTCAGTGGCATTTGGTACCGTTGCACTCTTGTGCCACCATCACCCCTATCAAGTTCCAAAACATTTTCGCCATCCAGAAAGGAAGTGATTAAGCAATCGCTCCCCACCCGTCTGGCAACCACCAACCTACTTTCTGTTCCTATGGATTTGTCCGCAGTGAATCTTTGCTCTGCATCTCCCCGTTGGGCTGAGCTCTCTGAGTTGCATGGTCTCAAGCTCTTCCTAAATATACCTTCCTTCCCCCCTTTCCTTTTACAGGTGGCAGACCGACTGCCCCGCCTACTCCTCTTCTCCCTCCCCTCTATCTTTCACTCGTGTCACCCCCAATAAATCTCTTGCATTGCTAATGCCACAGCAGCATTTGCCTTCTGGAGGACCCAGGGATACAGCAAGCCTCTTGCTCTGAGCTCGAGCTCCCTACCCTACGGAGCTGCACAACTTCTCAGGGTTGCAGGAGGCTCTGCAGAAGTTCTTTTTTTAAAAAAAATACATTTATTTATTTATTTGTATTTTTATCTTATAAATTTATTTATATTTATTTATTTTTGGCTGCTTTGCCTCTTCGCGGCTGCGCACGGGCTTTCTCTAGTTGCGGCGAGCGGGGGCTACGCTTCGATGTGGTGCACGGGTTTCTCATTGCGGTGGCTTCTCTTGCTGCCGAGCACGGGCTCTAGGTGCATGGGCTTCAGTAGTTGTGGCTCGCGGGCTCAGTAGTTGCGGCGCACGGGCTTAGTTGCTCCACGGCATGTGGGATCTTCCCACACCAGGGATCAAACCCATGTCCCCTGCATTGGCAGGTGGATTCTTAACCACTGCACCACCAGGGAAGTCCCGCTCTGCAGAAGTTCTGAACACAACCTGGAGGACCCCACAACGTGAATACCTACCTTTATGCAGCATTCACTATGTGCCAGGCACTGTTTTAAGTCCTTGCATGGACTCACTCCTGAATCCCATGACAGAGGCACCATCATGATCCTTGCTTTTAAAGCTGAGAAAACACAGATCCCTAGAGGGCTTCATCCCCTACCCGGGGAAGGTTCTCTTTTCTGGGGAAAATGATTCCCACCACCAAGCAGAAGCAGTTTCCTAAAAGTGAAACTGCAATATCATCTCACCCAGAGGAAGACCACGGCCTCTTCCCCTCAGCCGAGCCAGGAGAGCAGCCTGTTTCTGGAAGGATCCAGAAGATTCCAGGCCCCCAGCCTGCAAGTGGACAGTGGGAGGAGCCTGATTCCCAAATTGAAAGTAGCCCACCAGGCTGGAGCCCCCCTTCCCCCAGTCCTCTCAGGGATGTCCTGAGGACCTCAAACAGCCACCAGAGGGACACCAGTAAGCCTAGCCTTTGTACCAATGCAGGGAGGTGGGTACCAAGGCCCAGAGCAGGGCAGGGGGGAGTCTTGCCTAGGGTCACCTGGGAGTTGGCATCTTTACTTCCTTTTGAAAGAGGAGCAGGAATCAGACAGGCACAAGCACAGCTGGGCCAAGGTGGGGGGCACACTTGCCCTGGCAGGGTGAGCAGCAGGTAGCATCCAGCCCTCCCTCCCCTGGGCTCCTTCAGGGCTCTGTGTGATGTCCACTAGGGCACACATCCCCTGCACACAGGGACACCCCTCGAGGGCAGGGGCTGGGTCAGATCAGGCCTGGGAACCCAGGTACTTCAGGGAAATGTTTACTGAATGAAGGAAGGAAGGATTCGGGAGGAAGATGCTGAGCCATGGCTGAGACAGTGGTCTCTAAGAAACGAAAGGAGGGCACTGGTGGGGTTGGGGGAGAGGGGTGAGAACTTGCTAGAGCTCCACTCCACCAGGGCAGTTTTCCTCTGCTTGTTCACGGCTGTTATCTCCAGCGTCTAGAACAGTGCCCGGCACACAGTGGGTCCTCAGTCAATATCTGCTAAGTGGCAAACAAAACAGAACAAAATTCCAGGAACTCTGATTCTCCCTCCTGCCACTGGCAGCTAAACTAAGGAAGCGTCCTGCATCGAGCTATAGCCACGTGCCAGGCACCCATCAAAGGCGGACCACGCGTTCTGTTTTCACTTGATTCTGAGCATGAACCCCCAGATAAAGGCAACAGGACCAGCAGCTACCTCTTGGAAACACACAGGTGTCAGGGAATTTTCTGGCGGTCCAGTGGTTAGGACTCTGTGCTCTCACCGCCGAGGGCCCGGGTTCAATCCTTGGTTGGGGAACTAAGATCCCACAAGCCACACGGCGCGGCCAAAAAAAAGGAAACGCACACATGGCAGGCATGCTCTGAGCGCTTTAGGCGGGTTGGCTCCACAATTACACACAGCAGACCCTTGCTAGTTATTCTTATCTCCGTTTCACAGATGAGGAAGCAAAGGTTCAGGGAGATGAAGCCCTTGGGGCAGGTCACACCGCCAGCAAGAGGCAGAGGCGGAGACCCAAACCCAGGCAGTCAGACTCCCAAATGGTACGATGTGCCCCATTTTACAGACTGAGGAAACTGAGACACCCCCCCACCCAAGGGCCCTGTGGGAACAGAATAACACCCCCGCCCAAGATGTCTATATCTTCATCTCCAGGACATGTGTTGGCGGTACGTTACATGGTGAAAGGGATTTTGCAGATTAAATTAAAGGTCTTGAGATGGGGACATTCTCCTGGATTATCTGGGTGAGCCCAACGTAATTGCAGAGCTCTTACAAATGAAAGAGGGGTCACTATCAGCATCAGAGAAGGAGAGAAGGGGGTTTGACGACAGAAGCACCTCCCACCATGCAAAAGGAGGTAGAGGCCATGAGCCAAGGGATGCAGGCACCTCTAGAAGCTGGAAAAGACGAGGAGGAAATGGATTCTCCCATGGAGCCTCCAGAAGGACCGCAGCCCTGCCCACACCTTGATTTCAGCACATAAGACCCATTTTGGACTTCTAACTGCCAGAAACAGAAGCTAATAAATTTGTGTTGTCTTTTTTTTTTTTTTTTGCGGTATGCGGGCCTCTCACTGTTGTGGCCTCTCCGTTGCGGAGCACAGGCTCCGGACGCGCAGGCTCAGCGGCCACGGCTCACGGGCCCAGCCGCTCCGCGGCACGTGGGATCCTCCCGGACCGGGGCACGAACCCGCGTCCCCTGCGTCGGCAGGCGGACTCTCAACCACTGCGCCACCAGGGAAGCCCATAAATTTGTGTTGTCTTAAGCCACTAAGTTTGTAGTACTTTGTTACAGCAGCTGTAGGACACTCTACGGGCACCCAGTTCTTAAATGGCAGAGGTGGTATTCGAACTCAAGTCTTGCCAAGTTGAAAGCTCTGGATCTTCTGGGGTATCACTTAGATGTGTGAAGTTTGGAATTATTCCAGATGCTTTTTCCTCAGGATCGCTGGGCTCTGTGTGTGTGTGTGTGTGTGTGTGTGTGTTGGGGTGGGGTGGGGAGCATGTAGGAGTAAGTCAAGAAACCAGGAATTTGGGAATTCCCTGGTGGTCCAGTGGTTAGGACTCCGAGCTTCCACTACCAAGGGCCCGGGTTCGATCCCTGGTCGGGGAACTAAGACCCCACAAGCATGTGGCCAAAAAAAGAAAAGAAAAAGAAAGAAAGAAAGAAAACGAAACCAGGAATCCTACTTTCATGAGGATTAGAGAATCTGGTCCATAATTACGGCAATGACCCCTTACGGCTGTCATGAGAATTAGTGAGTTAACCCATGTGGAGCACATAGGGCAGTGCCCGACACGTAAGATGGGGTAACAGTTACTATCGTTATATCTTTTTCATGTCTACACACCACCAGTATCAGCTCCTCTCAGTCTTCCCTGCTCAAGAACCTTCCATGGCTCCCCAGTACCCTCAGGATAACAGCCAAGCCCTTTATGGCAGTTGAGAGCTTTGGGTCCCGGCTCATTTCTCCTAGTGGACCCCACAGTCTGTAACCCAGCAGCCTGCCTACTAAGGAATGTCGCGCTCCACTTGGCTCTACAAGGATTGAGTCATTAGCCACTGGAGTTACTCACCTTCGACACACCCTGAAGGGTGTTCAAGGCAGGGATCAGGAATGAGGCCCTCTGTGCTCTGGGAAAACTGGCAGAACAGGCCTTCAGAGATAGATATTTTCAGGAGAAGATTTTATGAACCCAATTTCTTGCATCTTCTCGTACTTAGAAAAGCACTGAAGTCATTAACTAAGGTGTCTCTTTCTCGTGAGTAGCAGCAACTTTCTACAGAGATGTGTGCTTGACGGCAGGTACCCCTTCTCCAAAATCACATAGATGCTGATATCGGAGCAGTTCCTCAGAGCTCTCTGAGAGGCTGTCTCACGGGCAACAGTCCTCAGAATGTCCCCAAATAAAACTGAAACTCACAGCTCTCAGGTTGTGCCTTTCTATTTTAGTCGACAAAACAAAGGCACTCAACCCTCAGGTGCCTGGTTTCAGGAACCATCCGGGCTCCACTGAGAAGGCCTTGCTGCAGCTTGCGTGTATCCTCTAGCTGTGGCTCATCAGACTTTCCTACACGTCCCCCACAACCAAACGCACACTGGCCGCCATTGCTAGTTAGCCACTTCCTCTTCTGGGGACCCCCATGCCCCGTGCTACCTTCATTGTAACACCTTGTTTTCTCATTATGGATCCGTGTGTGTCTGCCCTCCAGGCTGGGAACCCACTGAAGGCAGAGATCTTATTCTTGATTGATTGCCGGGCCTCCTCCTTCAAGAAATATTCTTAGTGTCTGTCTGTCTGTTTCTCTGCTTTTTTTTTTTTTTTTTTTTAACTCACAAGGAACCTGAGAGCTGAAGGTCCCAGTTGCTGGGGCACTGGAAATCCTGTAGCACAGAGGAGGAGGAAAGCGGGTCTCAGACCCTTGAGTCCCCACATGGCTGGCATTGATGGAATATTATTTAGCCATGAAAAGGCAGGAAGCACTGCCTGCTACAATATGGATGAACCTCAAAAACATCATGCTCAGTGAGAGAAGCCAGACATGAAAAGGCACATGTTGTATGATTCCATTTATATGAAATGTCCAGAATAGGAAAATCTATATATGGAGAAAGCAGTTTGCTTGTGGCCAGGGGCTGGGGGAGGAGGGAATTATTGGGAGTGTCTGCTTAATAGGTACGAGGTTTCCTTCTGGGCTGATGAAAAGGCTCTGGAACTTAGATAGAGGTGGTGGTTGCACAACATTGTGAATATGTTAAACGCCCCTGAATTGTATAATTTTAAATGGTTAGGGACTTCCCTGGCGGTCCAGTGGTTAGGACTCGGTGCTCTCACTGCAGTGGCCCGGGGTTCAGTCCCTGGTTGGGGAACTAGGATCCCACAAGCCACATGGCACAGCAAAAAATAAATAAAATAAAATAAAATAAAATGGTTAATCTTATGTTATGTGAATTTTACTTCAATTACAAAAAAAGAGGGGGCTTCCCTGGTGTGCTCCGCAACGGGAGAGGCCACGGCAGAGGGAGGCCCGCATACCACAAAAACAAAACAAAACAAAAAATAAATAAAATAAAATAAAATAAAATAAAATGGTTAATCTTATGTTATGTGAATTTTACTTCAATTACAAAAAAAGAGGGGGCTTCCCTGGTGGCGCAGTGGTTAAGAATCTGCCTGCCAATGCAGGAGACATGGGTTCGAGCCCTGGTCCGGGAAGATCCCACATGACGCAGAGCCACTAAGCCTATGCACCACAGCTACTGAGCCTGCGCTCTAGAGCCTGCGACATACAACTAGTGAAGCCCGCGTGCCACAGCCGCTGAAGCCCATGCGCCTAGAGCCTGTGCTCCGCAACAAGAGAAGCCACCGCAATGAGAAGCCCGAAATCAATCAATAAAATAAAATAAAATAAAATAAAAGAACCCGCCTGCCAATGCAGGGGACACGGGTTCGAGCCCTGGTCCGGGAAGATGCCGCAGAGCAACTAAGCCCGTGCGCCACAACTACTGAGCCTGAGCTCTAGAGCCCGCGAGCCACAACTACTGAAGCCCGCACGCCTAGAGCCCATGCTCTGCAATGAAGGGTAGCCCCTGCTCGCCGCAACTAGAGAAAGCCCGCACACAGCAACGAGGACCCAATGCAGCCAAATAAATAAATAGATAGATAGATAGACAGATAGATAGATAGATAGATAGATAGATAAATTTATTTTTTAAAAAAGAGGTGGGGAGCTGAGGGAGGAGGGGCTGGAACTTCCGGGTCTGAGGGAGGAGGGGCTGGGGCCTGGACTCCTGGGTCCTGGGGCAGCAGGAGGGGGCCCAGGACACAAACACCTGAGTACCAAGAGGGGAGGAAGCCAGGAAGTTAAGGCTTGTTCTGCCGGAGAGAGAAGAAAACGGTCCGGGTAGAGGAAGCAGTCGCTTTCTGGGAGGGTGGTTTTTCCGGTGGAGATGTCATCACTAAGATCGCCCTTCCCACTCAGGCCCGGCCTGTGGGGAACTCCAGCTTGATAGAGAGGAAGGGAGAGGGGAAAGCCAGTGGGGGGAGGAGGAAGGGTCACCAGGGTCCCACACCCAACTGCCTCAGGACAGAAACTGCACTCAGAAGGGCAGGCACCTGCAGGTCTGGATTCTCCGCTCCCAAGAGGGGAACAGCTGGGAGGATGGACCTCAGGGGCTAGAAACAATTGCATGAGTTCTGGAAGGGACTGGAGGCCTGGACTCCTGGGTCCCCAAGGGAGGAAGGGTGGAGAGAGCTAGAGGCTCAGATTTCTGGGTCTTGAGAAGGACAAGGGCTGGGAGTTTGAACACTGAAGCTATAAAGTGGGAGGAAGGAAGCTAGGGGCCCCTGGAAGCTAAGGTGCTGCCTGCTCGGTTCTGAGACTGGAAGTGGCAGTTTGGGGGTGAGGTCCTGAAGAAAGTGGAGGTCATGTTCTTGGCCTGACAGTGTCTTTGGCTCTTCTGGAACGCCGACAGTCCCACCCCGCCACCCAGCCCTGTTCCCCAAATCTCTCACACAGCGCCAGTCCCCAGCGCCAGTCCCAGGGCGGATAGAGCCAGAGGGAGCCTGGACAGGTGAGCATCCAGGGGGAGCCCAGAAGCTGGCAGTGCAGGGAGGGGCTGGGAGAGTCTCAGAAGCTGGGCGGGGGCAGGACAGTTAAGAGAAACTAGGAGATCAGGACAAAGGACTATGCAAAAGATAGAGAATGTTTCCCAAGCAGACAGCTGGCTCATTAGACCAGACCTTTGCCCATTACTTATGCCTGGGAGCCAATGGAGACCTCAGGGGCGGTGGCCACCATATGACACACCTGTACCCTTAGGGCTGGTGGTTCACCCGAGAGAGACAGAGTTGTGACCTCAGTCCCTGCCCCTCTCCCTCCCTGCAGACCCCGGCATGTGGGGATACCTGTCCCTGCTGCCCGCCTTCCTGGCATTCTGGGCTACTGCTGGCATCTGGACCGTGTGAGTGTGAGAGGCAGGACGGACCCCTGGGTCTGAGGGGGGAGGGGCTGGGGGCCTGGACCCCTGGATCCGAGGGAGGAGGGGCTGGGGGCCTGGACCCCTGGGTCCGAGGGAGGAGGGGCTGGGGGTCTGGACCCCTGGGTCCGAGGGAGGAGGGGCTAGGGGTCTGGGCCCCTGGGTCTGAGGGTGGAGGGGCTGGGGGCCTGGACCCCTGGGTCTGAGGGGGGAGGGGCTGGGGGCCTGGACTCCTGGGTCTGAGGGAGGAAGGGCTGGGGGCCTGGACCCCTGGATCCGAGGGAGGAGGGGCTGGGGGCCTGGACCCCTGGGTCCGAGGGAGGAGGGGCTGGGGGTCTGGACCCCTGGGTCCGAGGGAGGAGGGGCTAGGGGTCTGGGCCCCTGGGTCTGAGGGTGGAGGGGCTGGGGGCCTGGACCCCTGGGTCTGAGGGGGGAGGGGCTGGGGGTCTGGACCCCTGGGTCCGAGGGAGGAGGGGCTGGGGGCCTGGACCCCTGGGTCTGAGGGAGGAGGGGCTGGGGGCCTGGACCCCTGGGTCTGAGGGGGGAGGGGCTGGGGCCCGGACCCCTGGGTCTGAGGGAGGAGGGGCTGGGTCCTGGACTCCTGGGTCTGAACGGGGAGGGGTTGGGGCCCGGACCCCTGGGTCTGAGGGAGGGGGAGCTAGAAGTCCGGTTTCTGCGCGTAACAGAAAGAAAAGTTTCGTCGAACTCCCTCTACTCTCTTTGATGTCTCCTCGACTTCAGTTTTTCGCTTGCTGTAGCCAACAAGGCTGTGAACCTCACGGAAGGCTTCCCCTATATCAGGTAGTTATGGTGCTTGGGGTCGGGGGGGTTCCGGAGGGAGGAAAGAAGGGGGTCCTGGTTCTGAGGAGCTACAGGATGACCCTTTATCTCCCCCAGTCGATGTGGAAATAACCCCCCTCAGAGCTGCATCTTCAGCCAGGTGCTCAACTTGGGAGCTGCTTTGGGTAAATACTCCCGCGCACACTTCGTTTGGTCCTAGCCCCAGCCAGCCAAGAGGGCCCCGGCACCCAGCCTCCTCCTCCCCCAAATCCAGGAGTTGGGCACTCACTCCAGGACCCACATTCTCTTCCACCCCACCCCCAACCCCGTACCCAGGAGTCTGGGGCTCGGGCCTCCCGCCCACTTCCCTCTCCTCCCAGCCGCCTGGACCTGCATTCTCCGTTACCACCAGCTTCGGGACTGGGGGGTCGGAAAGTGGCCTAACCAGCTGATCCTGTGGATGGGGCTCCTCTGCGCCTTGGGCACCTCCATAGTGGGCAATTTTCAGGTGAGACGCAGCAGGCCAGCCCAGGTTCTTGCCCGCCCGAGTCTGGGACTACAACTCCCAGCATCCCCGGGGGGGGGGGGGCAGGCTTCTGGTTTGGTGGCGGGCTGGTCCCCGCACGGCCTCCTGGGACTTGTATTTCTCTTGTGGCTCTCGGGCCGTGGAGGGAGGGCGTTCAGGTCTCTGGATAGAGACCGCGTGGGAGGCTCTTTGTAATCATCCCGTTAACCCCTAGGAGTTTGGGGTAATTCACTGCCATACCCCCATTTAATGATAAAATTTCTCAGTTCACTCCCTCCCCGCCCCCGCGCCCCCCCCCGCCCCCCCCCGCACCGCGCTGCTTGGTGGGATCCTATTTCCCTGACTAGGAATCGAAGCGGGGCCCTGGGGAGTGAAAGCGTGGAGTCCTAATTACTGGACCGCGGGGGAATTGCCCACTTATTCTTAATGTTTGCCATATCGATGGCGTGTTCTCTCTGTAGAAGGCACTAGCTTTATACGTTGTGCAGGGTTATTTTAACCCATCTCCACAAGAACTCCAGGGAGGTCCTTCTTGGTCAAATCCCACGGAGATATTTCTTTATCAGCCTGTTCGTGGTGGTCAGAGATGAACCCAGATTCGTAGACTCTAGAAGCCCACATTCTTAGCCACAAAGCTCAGTAGATATTTGTAGAATAAATAAATGGATGAGTAATAGGAGAAATCTTATTGATTTATTTTATCATTTTATTTTTTAATCTATTTGTTTTTTCAGTATGATGTCTCTGATTCCAAACCTCTCCCACCAAAAGGCCGTGGAAGCCGCAGGGTGTTTAGACAAGAGGCTGCCTCCAACTTAACAAACATTCCCCATGACATTTGCATAGCAAATCATTCACTTACCATGTATTCCTGTGTTCATTAACCTTTGTTTTCCTTTAATTATTATATTCCACCACCACCCCCCCACCGCAGAAGCTTTTTTTTTTTTTTTGGCTGGCTCCCGCCTCATGTGGGATCTTAGTTCCCCGCCCGAGTCTGGGACTACAACTCCCAGCATCCCCGGGGGGGGGGGGGCAGGCTTCTGGTTTGGTGGCGGGCTGGTCCCCGCACGGCCTCCTGGGACTTGTATTTCTCTTGTGGCTCTCGGGCCGTGGAGGGAGGGCGTTCAGGTCTCTGGATAGAGACCGCGTGGGAGGCTCTTTGTAATCATCCCGTTAACCCCTAGGAGTTTGGGGTAATTCACTGCCATACCCCCATTTAATGATAAAATTTCTCAGTTCACTCCCTCCCCGCCCCCGCGCCCCCCCCCGCCCCCCCCCGCACCGCGCTGCTTGGTGGGATCCTATTTCCCTGACTAGGAATCGAAGCGGGGCCCTGGGGAGTGAAAGCGTGGAGTCCTAATTACTGGACCGCGGGGGAATTGCCCACTTATTCTTAATGTTTGCCATATCGATGGAGTGTTCTCTCTGTAGAAGGCACTAGCTTTATACGTTGTGCAGGGTTATTTTAACCCATCTCCACAAGAACTCCAGGGAGGTCCTTCTTGGTCAAATCCCACGGAGATATTTCTTTATCAGCCTGTTCGTGGTGGTCAGAGATGAACCCAGATTCGTAGACTCTAGAAGCCCACATTCTTAGCCACAAAGCTCAGTAGATATTTGTAGAATAAATAAATGGATGAGTAATAGGAGAAATCTTATTGATTTATTTTATCATTTTATTTTTTATCTATTTGTTTTTTCAGTATGATGTCTCTGATTCCAAACCTCTCCCACCAAAAGGCCGTGGAAGCCGCAGGGTGTTTAGACAAGAGGCTGCCTCCAACTTAACAAACATTCCCCATGACATTTGCATAGCAAATCATTCACTTACCATGTATTCCTGTGTTCATTAACCTTTGTTTTCCTTTAATTATTATATTCCACCACCACCCCCCCACCGCAGAAGCTTTTTTTTTTTTTTTTGGCTGCTCCCTGCCTCATGTGGGATCTTAGTTCCCGATCAGGGATCCAACCCCAGCCCCGTGCGGTGGAAGCCTAGAGTCCTCGCCAATGGACTGCCCGGGAAGTCCCCAGAAGACTTTTTTTAGACATTTTCTCCTAATCATCCTTTCCCTCCATGAAGTTTTTATTTTTTTCTTAACATTTATTTATTTATTTGGTTGCGTGCGGTCTTAGTTGCGGCAGGGAGACTCTTTAGTTGCAGCACACGGGTTCCTTAGTTGTGGCCTGTGGCCTCCGTAGTCGTGGCTTGCCGGCTCCTTAGCTGTGGCATGCAAACTCTTAGTTGCGGCATGCATGTGGGATCTAGTTCCCTGACCAGTAATTGAACCCAGGCCCTTTGCCTTGGGAGCACAGAGTCTTATCCACTGCGCCACCAGGGAAGTTCCACCCACCCCACCCCACCCCCGCCATGGAGTTTTTAATATGAAAACATTTTAATATAATACATACTATATCTGTAAGCCAGAAACGATTGTAATATTTAATATTTTTTCACCCTCCAAGAACCAATTTTTACCCCCTTGGTGGCAACAATCTGCTCTCTTCCATCCAGGTTGAGAATGAAGGATTTATTCCACTAATATTTTACAAGGCTTGGGCTTCCCTGGTGGCGCAGTGGTTAAGAATCTGCTTGCCAATGCAGGGGACACAGGTTCAAGCCCTGGTCCGGGAAGATCCCACATGTAGCGGAGCAACTAAGCCCGTGCACCACAACCCCTAAGCCTGTGCACCACAACCCCTGAGCCTGCGCTCTAGAGCCCGCGAGCCACAACTACTGAGCCCGCGTGCCACAACTACTGAAGCCCGCGCGCCTAGAGCCTGTGCTCCGCAACAAGAGAAGCCACTGCAATGAGAAGCCCGCGCGCCACAATGAAGAGTAGCCCCCGCTCGCTGCAACTAGAGAAAGCCCCGCTCGTGCGCAGCAACGAAAACCCAATGCAGCCAAAAATAAATAAATAAAATAGATAAATTAAAAAAAATTTTTTTTACCAGGCTCTACTATGTGCCAGGCCCTGTTTTAGGGATGGAGGCCCCAGCAGTGAACAGCAGGTTTAAATAAATGCCTGGCCTCGTGGAGCTGACAATAGCCAATGCACCTAATCAATCAGCCAATCGCCGGGTATGACAGTTTTCAAGCACTGTCCGTGGAGTTGGTCCTGGCGCCTCCCCGCATGGCATCATGGCCCTCTCCCTCCCACAGGTCTGCCCCTCAACGCTGCTCCCTTCCTCTCCCAGGAAAAGAACCAGCGGGCCATGCACCTGACGGGGGCCTTCTTCGCCTTCTTTGTGGGAATATTCTACTTCTGGCTGCAGGTCCTTCTCTTCTGGAGGATGAAGAGCCTGCCCCAGCCTGGGGCTCCCTGGATCGGGCCACTCCGTCTGGTCCTCTGCAGCATTTGCACCATCCTCACGGTGGCCAGTATCCTTCCTGGGGCCGGGGACGCGTCTTCATCGGGGTGGGTCTGCTGTGTGCTACTGAGGGTGCCCCTTCCTCTCTCAGCCTCGGTCTCCGTGCAGGATTATCGTGGTGTTGTCACCGAGTCCCGGCTCTGGGGTCACGCTGCTTCCACATACTAGCTGGGGGAGCAGGGGGAACTCCTCCGGTTTCTTAACTTCTCAGTGCCTCAGTTTCCTCATCTGTCAAATGTGGATAATAATAAGGGATGTGAGGAATGCAGGAGATGACACATGTGAGGTGCTTAGAACGGTGCTTGGCACACAGTGAGTGACCAATACATGTTGGGAGATCGATCAACCGATGACAGCAGTCCGTTTGGGGTACCGCTCTGTGCTGGGCATCGTGCTGGCTAAGGCCGGAAACGGAGGTTCAGATGGCCAAGAACCGTCACGAATTTCAGTGGCAGAGCTGGTGGTAGGCTGGAGGCGGCTGGTACAGGGTCTCCTGAGCTGTCTGTGTGTATCTCTTCCCCGCTCCATGTGCAGTGATGTCATGTTAGTAATAGCTTGAAACGGCCAAGAAACTGACACATGCTACAGATCAGAGCCAGTTGTTACACATTTACCAGCATGCCTGTGGGTGGAGCCTCGATTCCAGCCCACTTCTGAGTCACCCCAGAACCCACTAGCTCAGCACACCTCCGGGTGAGCCAAACCACTCTCTGAGCCTCAGATCCCCTATCTGTAGAATGGAGTTGCTTTCTTCAGAATAATGATTACTGAGAAGCAGTGCTCTGAGAGAGGAGGGGCTGCGTGCTAAGCCTTGGGGACTGCGGCCCCCTGTGAGGATGATGGAAGGGGAGGCCAGAGGTCGTTGGCATCCAGAAGAGGCTGGAGGGAACCCAGCTGAGACCCTGGGCCGGCTGCATTCAGAGGATCCCTTTGGAAAATTGGATCCATTTTCCCAGCAAAATGGAGGTGGCGATCTCGTTTCCCAGAGCAGCAAATTGAATCCAGTGAAATGGATAGGAAGGGCTGGCTCCCGAGCTCAGCCTTCTGCAGCTGCAGAACCAGCATCCGTCCTCTGCGGCAGCAGGCGCAGTTAACGATGCAGTCTAGGCGGCCCCTTTCAAAATCCTGCCTGTGTTGATCAGTTTGGCCACAGGGTTCTCATTCTGTGGGACTCTGATATCCCTTGGATGCGGGAAGTGGGCGGGACAGGACCAGCTGAGTGTCGTAAGGGCCGGAAGGCTGCCAAGAGGGGTCTGAGACCTGGCATTTGAGCTGGTCTTGCAGAACCAGCTGCTTTTGGCCTGGGTTGGGTGAGGGAGGGAGGGACACCGCGGGTACATGTGGAGGGTGGGAAAACCAGCCCAGAGGAGGAGATGAGGCTGCTGGCAGGGTCAGAGATGAGCACCTCCAGCGCTAAAGTGGGGGATTACAGGCTTGTGCTTCTGTACACGTGCAATAGGGAGCCACAGAAAGCTTGTGAGTGGGGGAGTTACAGAGTCAGTTCTGGGGTAAGCACTTCCTTGTTCTAGGATCGGTGGGGCTGGGGGCTGGTGTTGGCCTTATTCACTGTCTAAAAATCCTTGAACGAATGAAATAGTGTCTAATCTGATCTAGGACGGGTGAGTAGGAGCTGGGTTGGCTCTGAGAGGAGGAGGAGGAGGGCTCCAGTGAGGGGGGTGGTCCCAGAAAACGAGAGGCACCTCTGCAAGGTGGGAGCTCAGAGTATGTGCTGACCAGTGGTTACAAAAAAGTTTTAAACAGCTGGGACTGTGGAGCCGGAGGAGGGACAGGGCCAACCAGTAGAGATGCCAGGCCAGAAAGAGATGGGCAAGACAGAGAGGACAAGACTTGGGGTGTCCAGCTGGCCATGGGGATGAGGGAGGGGACAAAGGCGATTTCCAAGGGTCTGCTAGGGAGCAGGAGTGGATGGTGTTGTTACGGAGGTCGGGGTACCCGGAAAGAGGAAGAGCTTTTAGGGAGAAAGGGGGATTCTGTTTGGGAGTGAGAAGGAGGGGCCTGTGGGCCCTGGGTCGGGGGAGAAAGTTGCAAGCACAGCCTGAGGCTGGCGGGTGGGGTGGAAGCATCTTTAGGAAGCCCTGCATTTTTGGAGGTAGAAGCAGTGGCGGCCGGTTGGCCCTGGCAAGTGGGGAGATGGCAGAGCCTTCACGGGGTCAGGGAAGGCCGACAGGAAGATGGGAGCCTTGTTCTGGGATACTGGGAATGCAGTGCAAACCGGAGAAACATGCAAGGGCAAACATTTAGAAAACAGCTTGAGACAGAGGCGGGAACTGGAGGGCATCCATTTGAGTGTCTGGGAGTTGCCAAGGAGGGTGTCCAGCCAGAGGGGCCATTCCAGCCCGGGCAGGGCGGACATGTCACGAGAGGGTGCCCAGAGATGGACGGTCTCAGCCTGCCCCAGGTCACTCAGCAGCCTAGCCGGGCTTGTGGATCCTCCCAGAGGCGCTGTGCCCTTGACCCTGCTGTACAGTGGTCGTCCTCCACACCTGGTCACTGCGCTCAGCCTCTGCCGCCTGTGAATGGGTCGTCGCCATGCTGCTGTTCATCCTCTTTGGCCTCTTTGCGGTGGACTTCTCCGGCCTGCACGGCTGCACCCTGTGTCTCCAGCCTGGCCCTGGCAGCCTGAGCCCCCCGCCGGCCTCCCCCGTCTCCCTGAAGGTCCAGCTCTGAACACCTGGTCAGCGTAGCATCTTCACACCTCCTGTCCCTGCCGTCTGGTTCCGCCCCTGCAACCAGGGCCACCCAGGAAGCGAGAGGCCAAGGCCAGCCAGCCATCCCTGATCAAGGATATTTATTATTATTATTATTATTAATTTTTTTTCTTTTTTGCCGCCGGCGGAATCAGAGACACGGACGCAGGCAGGATCACGCGAAATCAGAATTCCTTTCGGAGAGCAAATCCGTACAGAAGGTCATGGGGGAAGGGAGAAGACCAGGGGAGGGGGGCCCAGGAAGGGGGAGTTGGGGACACAAGGACAGATGGCCCTGTCCGTCCGGATCTGCTAAGCCACCCCAACCAGACCCCACCCCTCCCCCACCCCACCCCGCAGATTGATCAATAAATAAAATAATAAATTAATCAATAAATAAAATAGAAACAGCTCCCCCCCCAGTCCCCCCAGAACCACCCCCGTTGGGCACGGCCCCCTGAGCCCTATCCCTTTAGGGCAAGGCCGGGTTTGTTGTGTCTCCCCCCTCCCTACGTACTCCTTGGGCCCTATTTACAGATTCACAGTTGGGGGGCAGGGAAGGGGGTGCCCCTCCTTCCCCGGCCCCCTGGGGTCAGGGTAGGGGGGTCCCGTTGGTGGCCAGGAGCTTCTTGTCCTTAGGGGGGCCTCGGCGGGGAGAGCTGGTCAGCTCTGGGTCTGGGCGGCCGGGCGGGGGCTGCAGGCTTCGGGGCGGGGTCCCGGCAGGCCGGGTCTGGGCGCCGTTCTTCTCGTCTGTGGGGGAGGAAGCGATCTGGCTTCAGGAACCCCAGGGGTACCGAGGCCAGGGACGTGCTCCAGCAGGGGAGGGGCTGCCAGGGGTCACACACGCCAGTAGCCAGGCCTGGCTTCCCTAGACCAACAAGGCATGTGTCCCAGGCGCCCCCAAACTTAACGCTTCGGAAGCCAGGTCACGCCCCAGTGAGACCTGGCCGGCCCAGCTCAGGAGACATCCTCAGAGACTCTGGTTACAGCACCCGATGGCCCCGATCATGGCCAGAGGGCCCCATTCCTTTTCACTGGTTGTTAATGGAGCCCAGCGGAGCCCACAGCAGATTGTTTGGGGGTCTCGGGCTCTCCCAGCTGGGCCTGCGTGACTGCGGTTATCTTTCTGTGGGGCCTCGCTGCCCCAGACTAGGGGACTGCGGTGGCAGTGCTGGTTGCCAGTAGCCATGCAGTAGTTTTTGTAGGGCCCAAAATAGTACCTGTAGCAGAGGCCAGCCCCTTAAGAGACACTGATTGCTGGAGGCCTTGTTGCCATAGCAACCAATGGGGCTCCCCCTCTTTGGGGCAGACCCAGAGGTCCCCCATTGCCCCACTCCCCTTATAAGGCATGTGGCTCGGGCCCTGGGTGTCTGTGGGTCCTACATCTTTGAATGCATGCCCTTTTAGGAACTCTGGTTGTCAAGGCCAGCTTTCCTTGGCAACTGGGTCTGGAGAGGTTCAGGGGGCCTTCCTCACTTCTGGTTGCCCTGGGGAACCAGACTAACAGAAGGCAGTTTCTCCAGCTCCCTATTACTGAGGCCCTCCCACCAGGTGCCTTGGTGTTAGCCTGCTTAGCCTGTACGGGACCTCTGATCTCCAGGACTGTATGGTAATAAATTGATGTTGTTTGAACTATGGAGTTTGTTGTTTGTGACCCTGGCCTCGCTGATCCCTGGTTGCTAGGGGATTCTGCTCCCGGTGACCGGGGCTGGCCCAAGTCCTTGAAAGCCAGGCCCAGCAGGGCCAGAAGAGTCTGAGCATCTGCAGAGAGGATGACCAACTTGTCCCGGTTTTAGCACTGCAACTCCTGCATCCCAGGGACCTCTCCATCCTGAGCAAACCAGGATGGCCGGCCACCCTCCTCCAGAACACAGTTCAGGAGCCTCTGTTAGCGGAAAGCTCCGCTACCTCCGAGACGGAGACGCGTCATCCCCTTAGGGATCCCTGGAGGTCCCCTCCCTGGTGAGGCCTTCTCAGGCTCAGGATGGCCTGGTTCCCTCGGAGCTCAGGCCCCAGCCTCTCTGGGAACCTGCTCCCAGCACTGCAGGCAGGACCTGAGGGCGCGAGCAGGTGGGCCCTGCTGCCCACAGCTGACGCCTCGCCAGTAACACCACCGCCCCCCGCAGCACCTGGCCACCAGGAAGTCTCCCCTCCGCCCCCCGGGGGCCCCAAGGTGCCTCCCACCTGCCAGGGCCTGCACGGAGGGCTGGTCATGAGTGCTCAGCAGCTGAGCCTGGATGGTCTCTACAACCCGCTTGAACCGACGGCTGGGACCTGGAAGGGGCAGGGAAACAGACTGATGAAACAAAACCCATATTTTACAACAAGACGAGAAACTTCGAGCACAACAATTTTCTCTGCCGGTTTGGGCCTCCTCCCTCCCCTTTAGTGTGTGCCGTGCACCCGCTTAGGAGGTAGCCTTCTTAATCTTGTCAGGAGCCACTACCCGCTTTGTGCCTGGATTGTGTAAACTGTCAATAACACGGCATTTAGTGTACAGCCCTCTGTCTCAAAAATTTATATAATCGTGGTTTGACCTCTAATGGCGGAACAGTCTCGGAGCTTTCTGAGCGGCCGTTCCCTTCCTGGGTTATAATCCTCACTTCGAAGGCTCGAATAAAGTTTTCCACGTTCTTCTTAGATTGACCGATTAACTTTTTCGTTGCCGTGTGCGTGGCGTAGCCGGCAGGATATGAGAGACACCCACCAGAGCGCACCTGGAGTCTATGGGAACCAATGCTAAGTACCAGCATGGGCCCATTGGGCCCCCCCCAGCTTCTCGGTACTCCTCAGGTGTTCTGACGAGTTCTCCTGATAGCTGGATCTTGTTGTCTGAGTGATGGTCCTGAAAATTTTATTCGAGCTGTTTTCACTTAAGACTTGGAGTCTTAGGGCTTCCCTGGTGGCGCAGTGGTTGCGCGTCCGCCTGCCGATGCAGGGGAACCGGGTTCGCGCCCCGGTCCGGGAGGATCCCACGTGCCGCGGAGCGGCTGGGCCCGTGAGCC
>NW_021145843.1:0-4016 GCF_002837175.3 Physeter macrocephalus | reverse complement strand
CCGCAACGGGAGAGGCCACAACAGAGGGAGGCCCGCATACCACAAAAAAAAAAAAAAAAAAAGACTTGGAGTCTTAAGGGGCACCGGTGTATTTCCTAGGCAGGAGCTGGGGGTCTGGGCAAGAGGCCCAGGGAAACATAGGTGGCTGGGTTTTTGTTAAATTTGGCTTGAATGGAAGACTTCTCTGGTAGTCCAGTGGTTAAGACTCCTTGGCTTCCACTGCAAGGGGGCGTGGGTTCGATCCCTGGTCGGGGAACTAAGATCCCGCATGCCCCCCGGTGAGGCCAAAAAATAAAAAATAAAATTAAATAAATAAATTTGGCTTGAATTGGAAAAAAAAAACAAACAAGTTGCTATACGGTCTGAACAAAACTTTTGCTAGTGAAATGAGAGAGTGAATTATTCAGCTCCTAAGAAAAAGGGAGACCCATCGTAACCATTAAGTAAATACTGCTCGTGGAGGTGTGAGGGGGGATGGGCAACAGAGGCTGATAACCTAGACCTCCGAGCACCTGTGGTGGTTTTAGGCTGTCGCAGGGAGAAACCGAGACAGGTCAAAGAGTCGAAGTAACCCACGGGTAACTCCCTGGGGAGCTAGACTCAGATGCAGTGCACATGCAGTCCGTCACACTGCCCTCAGAAAGCTGTTTAGATCATATTTCATATCTGAATTAGGCTATGACATTAATAATGGGAAATTGTGCCTCAAAGGCCAAACAGCTCCCGCGCAGACAGCCACCAATGGGAATACCAGCTGGGCTTATGTATGTTTGCAACTACTTAATTGGAATTAAAGGAAATCTGTCCTGAAATGGGCAAGATGGGTTTCTTTTCGTTTTGTTTTTTTTCAGACAGCCACCAATGGGAATACCAGCTGGGCTTATGTATGTTTGCAACTACTTAATTGGAATTAAAGGAAATCTGTCCTGAAATGGGCAAGATGGGTTTCTTTTCGTTTTTTTTTCTTTTTTCTTATTTATTTATTCATTTGGCTGCACTGGGTGTTAGTTGCGACACGTGGGATCTTTTAGTTGTGGCATGCGGACTCTTAGTTGCGGCATGTGGGATCTAGTTCCCTGACCAGGGATCGAACCCGGGTCCCGTGCATTGGGAGCACAGAGTCTTAGCCACTGGACCACCAGGGAAGTCCCCAAGATGGGTTTCTTTAAGCACCCCAAAACTGATTTTTCATGCGCAGTTAAACCCTGCAGTCTCCTGGACCTCTGTCCACAGGGTCTACTGGAAACAACAGTAGTTAAAAGAGTTTTTCTCTTTTTTAAAATTAGGTTAGCAGGGGAAAATATTTGTAGCGCTAGCTTCTAGGATCTTTTGAATTGGAAAAACTTCTAAACTGTAAAATTTTAGACACCTCTCATCTTATTTTCCTATTTTCATTCATATTTACAATTATGAAAGTCTTCAAAATTCCAAAATAGCCTCATTGAGGGACTTCTCTGGTGGTCCAGTGGTGAGGACTCAGCACTTTCACTGCAGGGGCCCGGGGTTTGATCCCTGGTCATGCGTGATGTGGCCAAAAAAAAAAAGGTCTCATTGAAAGATTTGTTGCAGAAGGCTAATGAAAAATCAATGATATAAAAGGTAACTAAAAGGTACCTAAAAGTTTACTGCTCCCCTCTGTCCTCCTTTATTTGATCATTCTAATGATCCTGTGTGAAGCACCTGTCCACTCTGACGAAGCCATTAGATGGTTACCTTTAGAAATGGGACCACCTGAGGCTGTAGGTGAGCCCCCTTCAGATCAAAGGCCTAACTGACGGGCCACAGTTAAAGAATTTCTTAAAGCCCAGGGAGGATGCTCAAAAGTGCTTGTAAATGGATTACCACGATGGGAGGCCACCGGTATGACTAAACCGACCACAGCTGAAATTCGGAGCCTGATAGGAATATGGCGGGTGAGGGGTGTCTTCTCACCTAAGCTAAACCAGTGAAAGTAAAACATTCCAACATAGGTGAATGCGTATGTCAGTCCTTTGATGAAACACTGAGGTGGCCACCCAATTCTTTAGGAATTAAGAACTGTCCTTGTTTTACAAATCTAGTCTTTAAAGGACCAGAGGTGCGGCTCCAGAAACAATCCAAAACCCACCAATCCTTTTACCACTCCCCAAACCTTCCCTCTTTATCTTAAGAGGCTTGTTAAGTATTGGAAAAAAAAAAATTCTGGCCTTAAGAGAACAAAGCCCTTCTAGGAGAACTTGCCTTTCTCCTCCTATGCCTTTGATATGCAAATATTCTACCTGGTCTCCTCCAGGAACTCTTAATTCCACTATCTTTTTAAAATGCAAATTTCAGAAAAGGTAACTCTTATAAAAAGAAAGAACAAAAGGGAGACAGGTAATTTGAATCCAACCTGCTCTGTAACGGATGGGTTTTACACTATGTAACTGATTCACGGCTGACATTTTGGAATGGAAACTGTGGGGTGTCTGTTTTTGTGTTTGTCTGTGTCTGTGTGTTTGTATGTATCTATATATGTGTGTTGAAAACGTGTTATTGCCAAAATTAGTTTGTAAGTGGAAATTACACTTACAAGGAAAGGAAATTAGGTACTTATATAAATTCTCAGAAATAGAAAAAAAACTAACCCCAATGACTTTCAGGTTTGCGTGAACTGGGAAATATTGAGTATAGCATTAACATCTGGTACTAAATTTAGCTGAAGCTTGTTGCATTAATTAATACAGACATGTCTTTTTTGCGGTACGTGGGCCTCTCACGTTGCGGAGCACAGGCTCCAGACGCGCAGGCTCAGCGGCCATGGCTCATGGGCCCAGCCGCTCCATGGCACGTGCGATCTTCCCAGACCAGGGCACGAACCCGTGTCCCCTGCATCGGCAGGCGGACTCTCGACCACTGCGCCACCAGGGAAGTCCCCAGACATATCTTTAGAGTCATCAGTGTTAAGTGTAATATTTTGATTGTACTCAGGTTTACTATAAATGAAATAAATGAGATATTATTCCTGTTACAAAGTTTGTCAGCAAGAAAAATAACTAGATGTGATGAAACTTTTCAGTAAATAAAATAGACGTAAATGAGATAAACACTTTTAGGTAAACTCTTTAGGAAAAATTATGTTTGGGGAATGTCTATCTAAAGTAGTCTCTCCAGATTTTGATAACTTGAAACTTCATGGAGTTTTGCTAAACTAAGTTAAACTACAGGAATCCATTGAATATCCAAATCCTTTCCAAATAAGATACTGGAACAGTAATTACTGAATATATGCTTCCTTTTACAGAGAAACTAAAGGTAATTAGGACTATTACTAAATATGGTTGATGCCACACTAAGACATTTTCTGTGGGGAAAAAAAACACTTTTTCTAGAAACTATAAACAGTATTTATAAGTTTGCTAACCTATGGGATGCTAATGTAAAAGTTCATACTTGCTTACTCCTTAGTTTGTGCTAGAAACTAAGTTTTAAGGTTAAGAATTATGCATATGTAACTAAAGCTACCAAAATAAACATTTCAGTATGCACGAAAGTGGAAGGTATGTTTTCAGTAAAAGACAGTAGGAAGAATGGAAATACCTTTTGTTAAGGGAAAAGAAACCCCAAGGAAAAAGTTTTGTGCATGTTCAGGATTGGCTAAGATTAAATTGAATTTAATTAAGTAAATGAATTTTATATTTATTTATTTATTTATGGCCACACCGTGCGGCTTGTGGGATCTTAGTTCCCTGACTAGGGATCAAACCCAGGCCCTCAGCAGTGGAAGCACCGAGTCCTAACCACTGGACTGCCAGGGAATTCCCGTAAATGAATTTTAGTATTAAAGTGTTACAAAACCTGAATTTGGTTTTCTCCCTATTAAGAGGACAAAGTTTTCTGAAAATATTGATTGCTTTTGAAAACAGGCTGTAAAGTTTCTTTAGCTGGTAATCTGTTACAACTTTCAGTATTTGCTTTTGAAATCTTTTTTGTGACTTTGGTTAAGTGAATACAGTGACATATGTCCTATTTGACCAATTGTTTTGAAATCTTTTTGA